>NC_090931.1:1251660660-1251868250 GCF_040938575.1 Ambystoma mexicanum
CGTGTATTTCAGAGGTGCGCGGGAAGTTCCACTCCCGATTCCAGCAGGGTACGTGTATTTCAGGGGTGCGTGGGAAGTTCCACACGCGATTGGCCCCGTGCGAGCAAGGTACGCGTATTCCAGGGGTGCGCGGGAAGTTCCACACGCGATTTCAGCAGGGTACGTGTATTTCAGGGTGCGGGGGAAGTTTCACACGCGACATCAGCAGGGTACGTGTATTTCGGGGTGCGGGGGAAGTTCCACACGCGATTGGCCCAGTGCGAGCAGGGTACGTGTATTTCAGAGGTGCGCGGGAAGTTCCACACGCGATTCCAGCAGGGTATGTGTATTTCAGGGGTGCGTGGGAAGTTCCACACGCGATTGGCCCCGTGCGAGCAGGGTACGCGTATTCCAGGGGTGCGTGGGAAGTTCCACACGCGATTTAAGCAGGGTACGTGTATTTCGGGATGCGGGGGAAGTTTCACACGCGACATCAGCAGGGTACGTGTATTTCAGGGTGCGGGGGAAGTTTCACACGCAACATCAGCAGGGTACGTGTATATCAGGGGTGCGCGGGAAGTTCCACACGCAATCTCATCAGGGTACGTGTACTTCGGGGTGCGGGGAAGTATCACACGCAACATCATCAGGGTACGTGTATTCCAGGGGTGAGCGGGAAGTTCCACACGCGATTCCATCAGGGTACGTGTATTACAGGGGTGCGCGGGGAGCACCACACATGAATTGCATATGTGAGTCCTCCCAGGTGTTCCCTCTACACCCTCCACGGACCCTGCAGGTGGCTCACACCACAGGGGCCTACCCTGCACATGTCCTGCAGGCACCCTATCCACCATGGCCATGCCCCCCAGCCAACCCCCATGTCAATTTGCACTACTGCCCACCAACGCATGTCCCCCTGCACCCCCTGCCACCAGGGGCACCCTCCACCAGGCACCCACCCACGTCTCCCACGCCCCCCACCCCCCAGCACTGTGGGGCACCTGCCAGCTGGCCCCCACCCATGTCTAACTCATGTTCCCCACCACCCCCACCCCCCAGCACTGTGGGGCACCTGCCAGCAGGCCCCCACCCATGTCTACCACCCCTTCCCCCCAGCAGTGCAGGGGCACCCTCCACCAGGCCCCCACCCATGTCTCCCACCCCCCACCCCCAGCAGTGCAGGGGCACCCTCCACCAGGCCCCACCCATGTCTCCCACCCCCCCACCCCCAGCACAGTGGGGCACCTGCCAGCAGGCCCCCACCCATGTCCAAATCATGTTCCCCACCCCCCCACCCCCCAGCACTGTGGGGCACCTGCCAGCAGGCCCCCACCCATGTCCAACTCATGTTCCCCACCACCCCCACCCCCCAGCACTGTGGGGCACCTGCCAGCAGGCCCCCACCCATGTCTCCCACCCCCCCACCCCCCAGCAGTGCAGGGGCACCCTCCACCAGGCCCCCACCCATGTCTCCCACCACCACCCCCCCCCAGCACTGTGGGGCACCTGCCAGCAGGCCCCCACCCATGTCTCCCACCCCCCACCCCCCAGCAGTGCAGGGGCACCCTCCACCAGGCCCCCACCCATGTCTCCCACTACCACCAGCCCCCAGCACTGTGGGGCACCTGCCAGCAGGCCCCCACCCATGTCCAACTCATGTTCCCCACCACCCCCACCCCCCAGCACTGTGGGGCACCTGCCAGCAGGCCCCCACCCATGTCCAACTCATGTTCCCCACCCCACCCACCCATGTCTCCCACCCCCCCACCCCCCAGCACTGTGGGGCAACTGCCAGCAGGCCCCCACCCATGTCCAACTCATGTTCCCCACCCCCCCACCCCCCAGCACTGTGGGGCACCTGCCAGCAGGCTCCCACCCATGTCCAACTCATGTTCCCCACCACCCCCACCCCCCAGAACTGTGGGGCACCTGCCAGCAGGCCCCCACCCATGTCCAACTCATGTTCCCCACCCCCCCACCCCCCAGCACTGTGGGGCACCTGCCAGCAGGCCCCCACCCATGTCCAACTCATGTTCCCCACCACCCCCACCCCCCAGCACTGTGGGGCACCTGCCAGCAGGCCCCCACCCATGTCTCCCACCCCCCCACCCCCCAGCAGTGCAGGGGCACCCTCCACCAGGCCCCCACCCATGTCTCCCACCACCACCCCCCCAGCACTGTGGGGCACCTGCCAGCAGGCCCCCACCCATGTCCAACTCATGTTCCCCACCCCCTTCACCCCCCAGCACTGTGGGGCACCTGCCAGCAGGCCCCCACCCATGTCCAACTCATGTTCCCCACCACCCCCACTCCCCAGCACTGTGGGGCACCTGCCAGCAGGCCCCCACCCATGTCCAACTCATGTTCCCCACCCTCCCCCACCCCCCAGCACTGTGGGGCACCTGCCAGCAGGCCCCCACCCATGTCCAACTCATGTTCCCCACCCCCCCACCCCCCAGCACTGTGGGGCACCTGCCAGCAGGCCCCCACCCATGTCCAACTCATGTTCCCCACCACCCCCACCCCCCAGCACTGTGGGGCACCTGCCAGCAGGCCCCCACCCATGTCCAACTCATGTTCCCCACCCCCCACCCCCCAGCACTGTGGGGCACCTGCCAGCAGGCCCCCACCCATGTCTCCCACCCCCCCATCCCCCAGCACTGTGGGGCACCTGCCAGCAAGCCCCCACCCATGTCCAACTCATGTTCCCCACCACCCCCACCCCCCAGCACTGTGGGGTACCTGCCAGCAGCCCCCCACCCATGTCCAACTCATGTTCCCCACCACCCCTACCCCCCAGCACTGTGGGGCACCTGCCAGCAGGCCCCCACCCATGTCTCCCACCCCCCACCCCCCAGCAGTGCAGGGGCACCCTCCACCAGCCCCCCACCCATGTCTCCCCCCCAACCCCCCAGCAGTGCAGGGGCACCCTCCACCAGGCCCCCACCCATGTCTCCCACCCCCCAATGCTCAGCAATGCAGGGTCAACCTCCACCAGGCACCCACCCATGTCTCCCACAACCCCACCCCCCAGCAGTGCAGGGGCAACCACCACCAGGCCCCCACCCATGTCTCTCACCACCCCCACCCCCCAGCAGTGGAGGGGCACCCTCCACCAGGCCCCCACCCATGTCTCCCACCACCCCACCCCCCAGCAGTGCAAGGGCACCCTCCACCAGGCCCCCACCCATGTCTCCCACCACCCCCACCCCCCAGCAGTGCAGCGGCACCCTCCACCAGGCCCCCACCCATGTCTCCCACCCCCCACCCCCCAGCACTGTGGTGCACCTGCCAGCAGGCCCCCACCCATGTCCAACACATGTTCCCCACCCTCCCACCCCCCAGCACTGTGGGGCACCTGCCAGCAGGCCCCCACCCATGTCCAATTCATGTTCCCCACCACCCCCACCCCCCAGCACTGTGGGGCACCTGCCAGCAGGCCCCCACCCATGTCCAACTCATGTTCCCCACCACCCCCATCCCCCAGCAGTGCAGGGGCACCCTCCACCAGGCCCCCACCCATGTCTCCCACCACCCCCACCCCCCAGCAGTGCAGGGGCACCCTCCACCAGGCCCCCACTCATGTCTCCCACCCCCCACCCCCCAGTAATGTGGGGCACCTGCCAGCAGGCCCCCACCCATGTCCAACTCATGTTCCCCACACCCCCCTCCACCCCCCAGCACTGTGGGGCACCTGCCAGCAGGCCCCCACCCATGTCTCCCACCCCCCCCACCCCCCAGCAGTGCAGGGGCACCCTCCACCAGGCCCCCACCCATGTCTCCCACCACCACCCCCCCAGCACTGTGGGGCACCTGCCAGCAGGCCCCCACCCATGTCCAACTCATGTTCCCCACCCCCCACCCCCAGCACTGTGGGGCACCTGCCAGCAGGTCCCCACCCATGTCCAACTCATGTTCCCCACCATCCCCACCCCCCAGCACTGTGGGGCACCTGCCAGCAGGCCCCCACCCATGTCCAACTCATGTTCCCCACCACCCCAACTCACCAGCACTGTGGGGCACCTGCCAGCAGGCCCCCACCCATGTCCAACTCACGTTCCCCACCACCCCCACCCCCCAGCACTGTGGGGCACCTGCCAGCAGGCCCCCACCATGTCCAACTCATGTTCCCCACCCCCCACCCCCCAGCACTTTGGGGCACCTGCCAGCAGGGCCCCACCCATGTCCAACTCATGTTCCCCACCACCCCCACCCCCCAGCACTGTGGGGCACCTGCCAGCAGGCTCCCACCCATGTCTCCCACCCCCCCACCCCCCAGCAGTGCAGGGGCACCCCCCCAACAGGCCCCCACCAATGTCTCCCACCACCACGCCCCCCAGCACTGTGGGGAACCTGCCAGCAGGCCCCCACCCATGTCAAACTCATGTTCCCCACCACCCCCACCCCCCAGCACTGTGGGACACCTGCCAGCAGGCCCCCACCCATGTCTCCCACCCCCCCACCTTCCAGCAGTGCAGGGGCACCCTCCACCAGGCCAACACCAATGTCTCCCAACACCACACCCCCCAGCACTGTGGGGCACCTGCCAGCAGGCCCCCACCCATGTCCAACTCATGTTCCCCACCCCCCAACCCCCAGCACTGTGGGGCACCTGCCAGCAGGCCCCCACCCATGTCCAACTCATGTTCCCCACCACCCCCACCCCCCAGCACTGTGGGGCACCTGCCAGCAGGCCCCCACCCATGTCCAACTCATGTTCCCCACCACCCCCACCCCCCAGCACTGTGGGGCACATGCCAGCAGGCCCCCACCCATGTCCAACTCATGTTCCCCACCACCCCCACCCCCAGCACTGTGGGGCACCTGCCAGCAGGCCCCCACCCATGTCCAACTCATGTTCCCCACCACCCCCACCCCCCAGCACTGTGGGGCATCTGCCAGCAGGCCCCCACCCATGTCGCCCACCCCCCCACCCCCCAGCAGTGCAGGGGCACCCCCCACCAGGCCCCCACCAATGTCTCCCACCACCACGCCCCCGAGCACTGTGGGGCACCTGCCAGCAGGCCCCCACCCATGTCCAACTCATGTTCCCCACCACCCCCACCCCCCAGCACTGTGGGGCATCTGCCAGCAGGCCCCCACCCATGTCGCCCACCCCCCCACCCCCCAGCAGTGCAGGGGCACCCCCCACCAGGCCCCCACCAATGTTTCCCACCACCACGCCCCCGAGCACTGTGGGGCACCTGCCAGCAGGCCCCCACCCATGTCCAACTCACGTTCCCCACCACCCCCACCCCCCAGCACTGTGGGGCACCTGCCAGCAGGCCCCCACCCATGTCCAACTCATGTTCCCCACCCCCCACCCCCCAGCACTGTGGGGCACCTGCCAGCAGGCCCCCACCCATGTCCAACTCATGTTCCCCACCCCCACCCCCCAGCACTTTGGGGCACCTGCCAGCAGGGCCCCACCCATGTCCAACTCATGTTCCCCACCACCCCCACCCCCCAGCACTGTGGGACACCTGCCAGCAGGCCCCCACCCATGTCTCCCACCCCCCCCACCTTCCAGCAGTGCAGGGGCACCCTCCACCAGGCCAACACCAATGTCTCCCAACACCACACCCCCCAGCACTGTGGGGCACCTGCCAGCAGGCCCCCACCCATGTCCAACTCATGTTCCCCACCCCCCCACCCCCAGCACTTTGGGGCACCTGCCAGCAGGCCCCCACCCATGTCCAACTCATGTTCCCCACCACCCCCACCCCCCAGCACTGTGGGGCACCTGCCAGCAGGCCCCCACCCATGTCCAACTCATGTTCCCCACCACCCCCACCCCCCAGCACTGTGGGGTACATGCCAGCAGGCCCCCACCCATGTCCAACTCATGTTCCCCACCACCCCCACCCCCAGCACTGTGGGGCACCTGCCAGCAGGCCCCCACCCATGTCCAACTCATGTTCCCCACCACCCCCACCCCCCAGCACTGTGGGGCATCTGCCAGCAGGCCCCCACCCATGTCGCCCACCCCCCCACCCCCCAGCAGTGCAGGGGCACCCCCCAACAGGCCCCCACCAATGTCTCCCACCACCACGCCCCCGAGCACTGTGGGGCACCTGCCAGCAGGCCCCCACCCATGTCCAACTCATGTTACCCACCCCCCCACACCCCAGCACTGTGGGGCACCTGCCAGCAGGCCCCCACCCATGTCCAACTCATGTTACCCACCCCCCCACCCCCCAGCGCTTTGGGGCACCTGCCAGCAGGCCCCCACCCATGTCCAACTCATGTTCCCCACCCCCACACCCCCAGCACTGTGGGGCACCTGCCTGCAGGCCCTCACCCCTGTCTCCCACCCACCCACCCCCCAGCAGTGCAGGGGCACCCTCCACCAGGCCCCCACCCATGTCTCCCACAACCACCCCCCCAGCACTGTGGGGCACCTGCCAGCAGGCCTCCACCCATGTCCAACACATGTTCCCCACCCCCCCAGCCCCCAGCACTGTGGGGCACCTGCCAGCAGGCCCCCACCCATGTCCAACTCATGTTCCCCACCACCCCCACCCCCAGCACTGTGGGGCACCTGCCAGCAGGCCCCCACCCATGTCCAACTCATGTTCCCACCCCCCCTACCCCCAGCACTGTTGGGCACCTGCCAGCAGGCCCCCACCCATGTCTCACCCCCCCCCACCCACAAGCACTGTGGGGCACCTGCCAGCAGGCCCCCACCCATGTCCAACTCATGTTCCAGACCCCCCACCCCCCAGCACTGTGGGGCACCTGCCAGCAGGCCCCCACCCATGTCCAACTCATGTTCCCCACCACCCCCACCCCCCAGCACTGTGGGGCACCTGCCAGCAGGCCCCCACCCATGTCCCACTCATGTTCCCCACCACCCCCACCCCCCAGCACTGTGGGGCACCTGCCAGCAGGCCCCCACCCATGTCTCCCAGCCCCCCCACCCCCCAGCAGTGCAGGGGCACCCTCCACCAGGCCCCCACCCATGTCTCCCACCCCCCCACCCCTCAGCACTGTGGGGCACCTGCCAGCAGGCCCCCACCCATGTCTCCCACCCCCCACCCCCAAGCAGTGGAGGGGCACCCTCCACCAGGCCCCCACCCATGTCTCCCACCCCCCCACCCCCCAGCAGTGCAGGGGCACCCTCCACCAGGCCCCCACCCATGTCTCCCACCCCCCCACCCCCCCAGCACTGTGGGGCACCTGAGAGCAGGCCCCCACCCAAGTCTCCCACCCCCCAACCCCCCAGCAGTGCAGGGGCACCCTCCACCAGGCCCCCACCCATGTCTCCAACCCCCCCACCCCCAGCAGTGCAGGGGCACCCTCCACCAGGCCCCCACCCATGTCTCCCACCCCGCCACCCCCGAGCAGTGCAGGGGCACCGTCCACCAGGCCCCCACCCATGTCTCCCACCACCACCACCCTCCAGCAGTGCAGGGGCACCCTCCACCAGGCCCCCACCCATGTCTCCCACCGCCCCCACCCCCCAGCAGTGCAGGGGCACCCTCCACCAGGCCCCCACCCATGTCTCCCACCCCCCCACCCCCTAGCACTGTGGGGCACCTGCCAGCAGGCCCCCACCCATGTCCAACTCATGTTCCCCACCCCCCCCACCCCCCAAAACTGTGGGGCACCTGCCAGCAGGCCCCCACCCATGTCCAACTCATGTTCCCCAGCCAACATGTCATCACAATCTAGATCCCTGGTCCCTATGGTCAGCCTCCAAATGCAAAACACCCACCCGAGTATTGCATCCACCCACTCATAATTGGCAATTACATGACAGAACACCAATTGCAAGTTCCGAAACACACATATTTCCCTCACATACACCCAATGGGTGTCAGTGAATCTCAAAACCCATATCATGAAATGCATGAAACCAATGAGATACCACACATTGAAGTTCACTAAAAAACTATGTATTAAAGGAAACAAATAGCATCAAAAATAAAGAAACAGAAATGTGAATGTACAAAAATGAAAAGAAGCATGTCCGTGAAAAAAAGCAAAACCAAAAATCAAATTCCAAAGTAATGGTGTCCAAAGTCACTGTCCACAAAACAAAATCCAATGGGAAATAAAAAAGAAAGCCATTGCTCCATAGTTAAAATGTGAAAGAAAAATACAATCCAACAGTGAACTATGTACATGGGAACAAGCCAGGGTCCATTATCCCAACAAAAGAAAGGAACCCTATCTAACTACACTAACTAATAAAATAAACTATATACAAAAATGTGGCCAATGTCCGAAAGGTCCAAAATAAATCCAAAAAAAAATGAAACCTAACACTACCTACATAACTATGTACAAGGGAAGCTGGCTAGTTTGACGGCCCACTTGTGGATGTCCCGGGCCAGGGCATCATCGAACTCCTGCTCAATGTCCCGGAGGCGGTCCTCCTCCATGGCCCCGAGGGTCCGCAGGGCCGTCGCCGTGTCCACCTCCAAACCCCTGCGGATTGCCTCGAGGCACTCGGCCCGCCTCAGGGCCCTCTGCATGGAGTTCTCCGTCCTGACCATTGTGAGCCGTGCCTCTTCCGCCCGCTGCCGCTCCGCATCTATGGCGTGGCCCAACCGCTGCCACACGGAAGGCACTCTCTGTCCTGGGTCCTCCTGCCCTCCGGCCGATGCCTGCCCCTCCGATGTTGAAGGCCCCGAGCCTTCATGGCTCCCACCATGTTGCTGCTGCTGCTGTGCCTCTGCCCGTGCACTGCCTCCTGCTGCCTGCACATCCTCCGCCGGTTGGGGTGCAGTCGTTGATGTGGCCACCCCTGCTGGACGTCCGACTCCTGACTGTGGCAGGGATGCCTCCTCCACCAGCCTGGGCGCACCGTCAGAGGCAGCTAACATGGCACCCAGGTGACTGATGGGTGGGAAGATGGCACGGAGGACGACTGGCACGTAGGGGGTTCAGTTGAGGAGGGGGTCGTAGCAAGCCCCAGCAAACGGAGGAATCCGGCCTGGGTGTCCTGTCCCAGCAGGCTGACGTGGTCAACGAGCCATTCGAGATGACGTGCAGTCTCCTCATGAAAAGACTGCAGGTCACCTCGCATGGCCCGTTGATGCAACGCCACACCAGTCAGGACAGGCTCAACCCGGACCCGGATAGCCACGTCCGCAGGCATAGGAAGGCCAGTTGACGTGAGCTCATCCCCTGCCTGAAAACGGGTCTGGACGTAGGCATCCCTGCTGGTGCAAGATGATGCAGGGACAGGATCAGGGACAGGATTACACACAGGCACCTCCACTGTGGCCTGTGCTGCCTCCTGTCCCTGGTCCTGCACTGCACCACTAGCACCAGTGCGATCCCCACCTCCAGACCCTGTCTCTGGTGCTTGCACGGCCTCCTCCTCCACCAAACCCCCCACCAACCTGGATGACTCTGTGCCATCTTCCCCTGTTGGGCCCTGTGGGGTCCCAGCTGCCCCTTCTGCTGCGAGGAGTCCAACTCCAACCTCCGCCTCTTGGACCTCCCCCCGGCAGCTGCGGCCTGGGATGCGGCACCAGACTCCTCACTCCCCGACGAGATGACAACATGGGAGGGGAGCCGGGCCTTGCCTCTCCGGCTGGCGGTGGGATCCCCGCCGCTGTGCTCCACAGCACCTCCTCCGCCCTCTTCATCAGTTGACGCTGCAGACAGGGAGAAATAAAACACAGACATCAGGGCACTGTACAATGGACACATACACACATGACAGTTGTATATGAGTGGCATTGGCAAACCTCAGACATGTCATCACAATCCTCAACACACATGTCATTTCAACTCGCACACATGAGCCATACCACAGCCATATCGCAACTGCCAGCACCATCCATACACATACAACAGCATGAGCAGGCAAAGGTGAGCCAGACATCACATGCAACACAGGAAGTGCACCACACATGTACACACACCACCACACTTGCATGCATGTGTACACCTCTGCCAAGTGTCGCAGTGTTCAGATGGGCATCCATTTCACATCTGCCGATCAGGCTTCCACATACCGCTGTCACATGCATCCATGTTGCATCACTGTTGCACCCTTGTCAAATACACACACATGCACATGTACACAGTGCTGATACATGCAGCCGAAAACAACATACATGCGTGACATCATGGACATGTCTACTTACATACACATTCATCCAAACATGTGTGCCCACACAACTGCATTTGGCATGCAAGCCTACACACACAAGCACCATCCATGTCACACACATTCCAGCCCTCACATGTGTTAGCCCCACGGCCCTGTACACCCCCACCCATACTCGACCCCATACAAACAGATGTGCAACCTGCACACTACTGAAAAATCACCACACGCACATCTCACAATCAGGATGCATGTACACTTACCGCTCGACTCCAGACAGGTCTGCCTCTCGAGGACCTGGACGTGGAGCGCTGCGGATATGCGTTCCAGGACCCTCATCTGTTCTTCCGACAAGTGTCCCCGGCGCCCCTTGGCATCCGCTGCCTTCAAGAGGCGCCGGGCCTTGTTCAGGGTCCTGGACCTGAAGTCCTCCCAGCGCTATTTGACATGTTGTAAGTCGCGGACTGCCACCCCCTCCGTGTTGATGGCAGTCACGATGTCAGTCCAGATCCGAGTCCGTCCTTCCTTGTCGGCGTGGGAACTTCCGAAGCGGGCATCATACTGCCCCAGGACTTGCTCCACCAGGACACCAACTTCGGTGGCTCTGAAGCTGGTGCCCCTCTGCCTCTCTGGCCGGGGGTTGCCACTGGTGCCAGATGTTGCAGTGCCCGACATGGCAACCCCAGAGGCAGGAGTGGGTGGGCAAATGGGTCCTGGGGCTGGGCTGTGGAGCGATGGTATACCAGTCGGGAGTCTTCGGTTCCAGCAGGGGTGGTCACAGCAACAGCACCCCTGGCTGATGTGCGGCAGCAAATGGCAGGGCACATGGGCAGCAGGCAGTCAGGCAGCAGCAGATGGCAGGTTGGAGCGTGCTCGGGGCTCTGGGGGGCAGTAGTTCGGCCTTCTGGGCAGGAGCGTGGTCTTCCGTGTGCTTACGCGTGGCCAGCTTGATACAGAGTGATTTGGCACGTGAAAAATCTGCATATCAGCGTGTAATTCGAGGAAAGGCCCTTAGCGCGTAAGCGCGTCTGCACGCATACGCATTTTCATTGGACAGAAGGCCCCTCAAGCGCAAGCGCCCCTGTGACGTGACACGTACAGGCGTGCATGGGCATTTCAGCGCGCGTGAAAAACTGCACGTCCGCGTGTAATACAAGGAAAGGGCCCATGCGCGTAAGTGCGCTTGAAAAACTGCATGTCCGCATGTAATACGAGGAAAGTGCCCATGCCCGTAAGCGCGCGTGAAAAACTGCACATCCACGTGTAATACGAGGAAAGGGCCCATGCGTGTAAGCGCGCGTGGAAAACTGCACGTCCGTGTGTAATACGAGGAAAGGGCCCATGTGCGTAAATGACGTGACGCGCGCGTGCATTTCCCTCAGCACGGGTTAAAGGTGAGCGGGCCCAGCAGTTCGCTGTACGTGCCTTTCGTGGAGACCGACGTGTGTTGCTGCTTCCTGTTGTTACGCGCGCCATCACAACTTCACAGCTATCAAGGACGTATCTCTTCTTTTGGCGGGGGTATTGGCTACGTGTGTTTTTCTGCATCGCGCTAGTCAGACGGTGAGTCGCACACGCTCTTTTTCCCACTGCGGGTGCCCCTCTGTATCGCACCCATTTTCGATGTCATAGTAGCCTGCGTGTCCCACGCGTACGCGTTATTCGTGTTACTGGGTGCCACCGCGTACTGCGGGAGGTTGAATCCAGGCACGTAGGCTGCAGGGTTGCATGCACGGTTTTACTGCAGTTTTGGGGTGCCTGAGCGTTGCGTGACCCGTCACCACATCACCGGGGTCACATACAGCCTTGCAGGTGCAGGGGGGCTGTTAACATCTTGCTTTCCACCCCCTTCACCCCAATTGCCCATGTCAATTGTGGTGTACACCTCCCATTGGCACCACTCCATCTCTGCCAGCACTTCTACATCAGTGCCATGGTTTGGAGGCCACCAAAGGTGAGGGGCGCCTCAGCTGGGCCTCCTCCTTGTGGCGGGCGTGGTCGGGGATGTGGCCGTGGTGACCAGGGAGTAGGGGGACTCCAGGGTGTCCAGGGCGGCCACAGAGGGGGAAGAGGCAGGGGTGCGCCACTTGAGCACAATGTTGTGCCATGTGTCGGTGCAGTCATGCCACCACCCCCTGTGGTTCCGGGGGATGCAGCTCCTGCATCTGGCACTGGCACCCGTTTGACCCGGCAGTCCGTTCCATCGACTGCCACGGGCCCAAGGGTAGTGGTAGCTGCAGGTGCAGCTGTGGACACCGCCACCCAGGCTCAGGGTCTGCCAGCACAGGCTGCGTTGGCACTTGAAGAGCCCTTGGTAGATCTCCAACAGGCCAGGGGGAAACCATAGGGGCAGGCCGGGCTGTTCAGACCAAGACACGTGTCCCTGGGGCAGTCATGTCATCTGCTGCCCCGAACAGCCGGGTGTTGGCAAGTGCAGGGGCAGATGCACCCAACAGCACCCCTGCCAACCAGGACCGTTGCGGTCAATGACCCTGCCACAGCTGATGTTGCTGCGCAGAGTCCATTAGTGGGCACCCAGCTGTCACTGACACGAGTCAGGCCTTTGGTCATCCCTCCACCTGCCACTCCTTTGGCTCAATCCACCGAACCCACTGGCCATACTGGTCAGGGCGGCATTAGCCAGCCTGGGTCTGCGCCACAGTCCAAGAGGAGGAAGGTTGCACCTGCAGCACAGGCTGGGACCCCACACACAGCCACGACCTCCTGCACGTCGAGGAAGAAGCCTTTCTGTAAGCAGGAACTGGACTTCCTCGTGGACTACGTGCGGGGCCACAGCCGTGACATGCTAGTGGGTGCCAAAAGTCAGACTACGGCTGCCCAACGTGACACCCACTGGAAGCATGTTGCGGAACATGTCAGTTCATTCGGCCATGAGGTGCGCATGGCGCAAGAGTGCAAAAAGCGTTGGAATGACATCAAGCGCAGCACTAAGGCTAAGTGTGCCTCTAATTACAACTTGACTCTGGTGACTGGCGGTGGGCCTGCACCAGAGGAGGAAGAGCTCACTCGGCATGAGGCTCTCGTTACGGAGTTCATACCACCTGAATTGGTCGAAGGAGTGGGAGAGATGCTGGACTTTGATGCACAGTCCAGTGAGTGTGGATGCTTGTTTGTTGAGGACGTGTGTGTTTCACTTGTGGGATGTGTTGTGCATGATTGCTGCTACATGTGACGTGTACATGGTTCTGATGTGTAAGTAATGCAATGCTTCCGTCATGAATGTCTCCTCTGCCTGCATGCGGGACTCCATGTAGGCATGCTCCCTTGCCCCTCCTCCGCCACTCTGCACCCCAGTTCCACCTTTACACTGGTCTGCTTCAATCTTGCCAATGTGTAGTTTCTTGTTCATGTGTCCTGTGTAGATGCTAACTTCCAGCGTAGAATCTGCCAGACATATGCCGTGTGGTACAGCCTTAGTACTCGATGCAGGGTATCTCACTTGTACTGTGCATGGGTCAGATGTCCCGCAGGGACATGAGTGCCCATTCATGCTCCATGTGCATTGCACGCATGCCCCTATGTGTCCTTGACTGGATGATCACTGTAATATAAGTCCTTGGTTACATACATTGCCTGCCATCTCATCAGCCTTCCCATGTCAACTGTGGCTCAGTCCTGCGTTGCACACATGTTTAGGCTCTGACAATCTGTGTGGCTCACAGGCCTCAGCCTGTTCAATGGCCAATGACTCTGTCCAACTCTTGTTGTGTCTTCTTAACACGTGGGATGCCTCCGGAGTTTTCATCATGTGTCCTGCCTACTGTCCCAGCATCATTTGCAGTGCTGTCATTTGAATCACATTAAGCTGTTGATGCCAGTCAACTGCCTGTCAATACACAGGTGTATGGTCAGCCTTTTGATAGCATGCTAGGCATCCCTGCTTTGGGTACTGGGGTGGAGGGGTGCTTGGCTTCTAGATATCGTACACATTGAATGCACAATGCACTTGATGTGTGAATTTGACATTGCACTGCCTTCACATTTCCTGGCACACACCATGGAGTGTTTGTACATGTAGGTAGTGAGTGGCGTACACATTTTCTGCACTGCATAGACCCACTACCATGGAAACTGCCACCTTTCAACAGGTCTGATCACAGAAGCTATTCAAAGTAGACCCAGCATGCATGCCAGGTTATATGTTGTGTGTCACATGTCTGCCAGATGCGTTTGCAGTTGGTGTGTGTGTGTGTCGTGTACTTCTGACATGTGTAGTGACCGTTTTTCTCTCTATTTTTCAGGTGATGACGCAATGGAGGCGGAGGATGGTGTTGTCATGCCAGACACAGGGTTGGTAACACCACATCAACCCGGCACTAGTGGGGGTCGTGGGGTGGTAGGCCACGAAAACCCCCAAGTGCTGCAGTCCATCTTGTCTCTGGCTGCCTATGAGTCCAGCCTTGATGACGACTCTGACGTCCATGTTGAGTTGGATGAGCATCAAGTCCATGTGTCAGGGGTGAGTGATTCTGATGTGGACACTCCTCTGTCTGCGACACCTGCACTGAGGGATCAGACAGTTTTGGTTCCTCCGCCCGTGGTGGATCGGGACGCAGGGTCACCCTCCACACCAGTCACTGATGTGCCTGGGACATCACGTCGACGGGGGCATGTAGTCGTGCAGCCGCGGGCGGTGCCAACACAGCGAGGACCCCCGGTCCTTGGGTCCCGCAGGGGTCAAGCCCGGCAACGCGGTCGCCGCGCGCAACCGCTGTATACTGAGTGGGAGCAAGACATGACTGCCAATTCCGAACGGCAGGGGGCACCAATGGAGAACATCGCTGAGAGCATGGAGCGTGTGGCCCGATCTGTGCTCCCCCCTGCTAGGCAGGTGCTTCTCCAGCAGCAGGCGGCACGGTCCACGGCCTGCTCGCTCAGGCTGGGCAACGGCGGCCTCAGACAGGGCACGCCAGGCTGAAATGTCGTCTCTACGTCAAGCAATTGCTGCTCACGCAGAGGTGCACATGGATGCCCTGAGGGAGGAGTATGCTTCCCTCAGATCCACTCTGGGTGTCCTTATGATGTCCCAGAGGCAGCAGGCAGAGGAGAGGTTTGCACAGCTTGAGCGTACCATCAAGGCTGAGCTACAGGCTTGCCGGGAGGTGCAGCGGTTGTCCAGCCAGGCCTTGCAGGAGGAACTCTGTGTTACACGTGCTACCTTGCAAGAGGAAGCACGTGTATCACGTGAGGTTCTGCATGCAGACCTATGTCACATCGCCACACAGAACCAAACTCACCCGTCCGGCAGACTTGCTGCCGATGAGGGGCAAGCTGCGGCTAGGCGTGGCCAGGCTACTGTGCCACGTCCTCCTTTACAGGATGAGCCAGACTCGGACGACCATCTATCTCCCACATAGGTCGGGCTGTGCAGGCGTTGAGCCCATGGAGGTTTTTTTTTTGGCTCAGCATCATTGCATGTGGATGTTGAGCAGCACCCTGTACCTCCCCCCTCCTGGGTGCCTCCCCTCCCCCCCGGGTCGTATGTGGCCATTTTTGATTTTTCTTTTAGTTTAGTTAATTAAGTTTCTGTTTGATAGTTAGTTTAATTAGGTAATGTAGGTTTTCCATTGTTAGTGTAATTAGTTAATAGTTGATTTAGTTTAAAATTGCTAGTCTATTGTGCTTTCATGTGACGTGCGGTGCTTTGTGGCTTTTGAAGGCATCCACTGTCTGTTCCAGCTGGGCCCTTCAGGCTTGTCTTGTGTATGTGTTTGCTGCTTGGAGTCCTTGACTCACATATGCCACTCCTGTCTCCCTTATCCATGGGCTCGCAAGGATGGTTCGGTGTTACAGAATATTACACAAGGGCTTTGGACTGTCATATATGTGGCATGTCTGGTGCTGTGTGACTTGTGTTGACACCCCTAGTGGGGATGATTTTGGTGTTATTGTCCACTGTTCAGCTTTTGCTAGATGGGGTGTGTCATGATTAATGTGTACATTGATTGCTATGCATTGTGTAGTATGTTTCATATCTTTCCTGTACACGTGCTTGTTGCAATTCATGCTGTAGATAGTGTTCCACACTTTGGATGTGAAAGACGGACTGATGGTGTGATTTGTGATGTGACTCTCTGACATGGTCAAGTAATGAGATGCCTGATGAGACACACACAGATGACTTTGAAGCATTAATCATTTGTTTCATGCCCTTTCTGCAGGGGGATGTGCCTCCAGAGCACCTTTGCCAGCAAACATGGCCCATTGGACGACGGAATTCTGGACCCGTTTCTTGGTGCCCACATGCACATGTGTGCACAAGCAGATGCACAGGGATTGCAGAGCCACATCCTAGAACTGCTGACATGTTCCAAGGAACTCCAGGCAAGGTGAGCAGCACAGGGGGGCCACGACACAGCAAAGCTTGCACCAGGCGAGTTGCACATGCAGGCTTAGTCACAGCACTGAGGGTGAGCTTAGACGAATATTGGTGTTGGAGCACACAATGCAGCTCAGATGTGTTGGTGGACTGATGGCTGTTGATAGTAGGGTTGTCTGGGACACATGCAGGGGCAGTGGCAGATACCCTCCGGTACACCAAGGTCCATTGAGGCACTTGTATCAACCATGTAGCCTTCCGAGACATGGAAAGGGGCAGCTCACAGGGACATACAGCAAGGGACATACTCGGGTGCAGTGCATGACTTTTCCATGTACTTTATGATAAATGCACTGCCAAATTTGTTTCGGTCATGGTGGTACGCAACTTGCTCTGAAGTCATGGCTTGCTATATGGGTCTGTCTGCTTACCCAGGGAACATTGCATGTTGTGTGAATTTTGACACATTGGTGTTCCATTTGCCACGCACCCACCAGCGCTGACTTCCTGCATTGACTGTGTATGACCCGTCACAGGGGTGATGTTATATATGGGTACAAAGCATCGACACCAGATTGTCTGTTTGTAGAGTAGTTTGTTGCTATGGGGCATGTTTGGTGTTGTGTTTTTGTGTAATTGGCACGTACAGGTTGTTGACTGTGGCTCCCTTTGCAGTATTGCAGTGCTCCTGTAACCGGACCTGAGAGTGCGCAGGCAGGAGGCCAGCACTCAAAACCAGAGCTAAGTGTCTTGTTGTTTTTCTTTCGAACTGCTCTGCATAGGCTTGCTGGGGAGTGTACTAATGCATGGATGTATGTGTGGTTCAATTTGGTATGTTTTTCCTCCCTAATCACCCGTGATCCTATGCAATTTTGAACCCTGTACCCTCTACCCGGTGTTCCTGCTTCCCGTACCTATCCAAGCAACGTTCCCTGACCCTCTTTCCCCGCTGGGGTTGCGGATGCCCGTGTAAGCCCCGAACTTGCAGGTGCCAAAACCCTAGAGGGGGTGGTTGGTTCGTACCACTTCTGAGCCTGGACTACAGAAGGCCATGCCAATGATGTCCAAGTTTGTTTGGATTGTGTATGTGTTCATGCAGGTAGTACATTTTCGTGCATTCCCTAGTTTCATGTGTCATTCCTCCTCCCCTCTCCTGCCACTCATTCCAGTCATCCAGTGTGTCAACACCTGTCCCGACTGCATATCCCTGAACCTCCTTTCCCACCAGGGTCTCAGGGGCCTGTGTGAGTTTGACCTTGCAGGCACCCGGGACATGGTGTGGGTGGTTGTTTCGTGACACTCCCGCGCCTGTACAGGGGACCTGTGACAGTACAAATCCGCTCATGGTGCATCATCCTATGTCATGTACCACACATGTTTCACATCCTGTCGTGACATTGTTTTGCTGTGCTACCTTGGTTGTTGCATCATTGTGGTAGTACTTGGCCTTTGTGAGGTACTGCTACGTCAAGTCATCTACTGGAGGGTGTTCTGGTTCGTTTTTCTGGCTTGGATTTTGTGATTTTGGACATTGATTATGAGGGTGCAGGCACCGTTTTACACACAAGGTGGGAGATGGTGACGAAGGGTAAAGGTGATCCTGTGGCCAGGTGGAATTGAGGTTTTAAGGCTCCATGACCCAGGTGTAGTTGTTCAGTGGGTCATGGTCGTTTGTGAGGGAGGGGGTGGTTGTTGTTGATAGTTGCCTTGCCCTGCAGTGTGATGGGAACTCTGACATTGTAATGGTGGTATCCTATGTACATGTTGTGTTCTGCTGATCAATGCCTGTTCATGTGTTGTGTTTTCCTTTCAGGTGCGAGGGGATAGTTGTGGTTTGACATGCTGGGGTGTACACATGGTAAATGTTCACATGTGATGTGTAGAGAACACTAATGGTCACTTGAGTGCACATGCATATGTGGAGTGCATGTCCTTGCAGAACCACACACTTGCACTCTGAGGCACTACATGTACTCCCACCCTTGCATATCCACGTGTACACTGTTTGCCTTCTGGTGCCCACTGTGTCCCTGCAGCACATGTTCTGTGACCGATTATGGATCCTGTACATGCATAATTTGCTGTTTGATGTGGTCTGTCACTTAGATGTGATGCTCAGGGTGTGCATCACACACAATGGCTGTTCACTGTGCTGTGCGTTGAGCAGTGTGTTGCAGGAGTAGGACACTGCACACATGAGCTGCAGTGTTGATTTTGCAATGCACAATGTGCATGTAGACAGGCATTCATTGTTATGTTACGTCTATGCCTCTTGTAATGCATTTGGAAATGACGTATTTTGTGTGGGAGATTTTGTTGGTCTGTCATTTCATCTGATTCCGGGTCAGGCATCATTGTCTGATGCCACTGTACATTTAGGACATGGCAATGTGTACCTTATCGTTACTGTGTTGGTGTATGGGTATTGCTTGCCATGTCATGTTGTGGTTTGGGAGGGTTTGAGTGACATGACAGTGATGGCCATGGCCTGTTTTGCAGGTGTGTGTGATGCACACCTTGCATGTCAGGGTCATCCGCTTCTCAGAGCAGCTACCTGGGGGTAGATCTCTCTCCGCGGCAGGGCCCTCCCTCTGGAACAGACTTCCTGCCTCACTTGAACTTGAGGGGAACCATCTCCAGTTCTGGAAGCACCTCAAGACCTTCCTCTTTGCTTCTGCTTTCTCTCTGCCTCTCCCTTGCAGAATTCTTCACTGGAACTGCACTGGAGCTGCAACTGGGCCACTCTCACCGACCTCGGTCCCTGGCCCAGCCACTCTCCACTTGCACTGCCTCCCTGGCAACCCCTGCACTGCGGTACTGTCTCTCTATCCCTACAGCCCACCCTTCCCAGCACTTGTCTGCACTTACCTTTGCAGTTGCCACCAGCCGACCTATGTATTTTTTTTTTTGGGCTACTTCCCCTGTACTGCACTCCCCCCCTTCCCCTTGCACTTTTCCCTTCCCCCTACCCCTGCACTTGCACAATCTCAATGACACCTGGCCTAGTAGTACCGTTGTCTGTCTTCCCTTGTTCCCCCCTCCCTGCCTCATCGCGCATTGAAATACTTGTGTATAGGCCATATCATGTCATATGTCATATCTGTGCCTTTTGGTCACACAGGATAGCTTGTGTTTAAGTTGCTAGGGATGCAGATGATGTGGCACTTCCATGGCAACTATCTCAGGGTGGTAGGGTTGTGACAGTTGACTGTCTCTTTGTCATCATCGATTGTCACCTGGTATGTGCCAGGCCTGTGTGCACTCCACAGGGGTGGGAGTTTAGGTGAAAAATGTGGCCACAAGCTGGGTCCGGGCTTCCTCGCCACGTGCCCTGTCCCCTCCCATGGGCAGCGCCTGTGCCTGTGGTTGGGGATGTGGGGGCACCACCATTTATTTTTATTTATTTTTTTTATTTGTTACACGCCCAAACCCTCAGGTGTCACGGCGTGGTTAAAAGACAGCTTAGCAATTAGTAAAATTCAAAACATTCGTTCCATTACATGATATAAATTACAGAATATTCACAACATTATACAATAGCCTAAGTATTCACAGCAGTATAAGATGGACGGGGTCCTATCTTTGGGTGCTAATATTGGTTGAATAACCAGGTTTTTAACTGTTTCTTAAAGATCGTGAAGGAAGATGCTTTTTTAATGTGGATGGGTAGGGTGTTCCAGTGTTTAGGGGCTAAAGTGGTGAAGCTGCTGCCCCCTGCTCTTGTGTTTTTGAATCGGGGGGGGGTCCAGGAGGAGTTTGCCATTGGATCTAAGTAGTCTCATGTCGGCTTTGGGATGCAGAGTGTTGTTGAGGTAGATAGGTCCTTTTTTGGTAAGGCATTTGGGGTGATGCATAATGTTTTGAAGATAATTCTGGCTTTGATGGGGAGCCAGTGGGCATTTTTCCTAATCTTGGATATGTGGTCTGATTTTTTTATGCCTAGAGCGGCCCTCAGGACTTTATTTTGCAAAAGTTGCATTTTGGCTAGGTTGGTGTTAGATGTGCCCAGTAGTAATACATTACAGTAATCCAATTTCGATAGGACCAGTGCTCTGGCTAGGGTGAGGCAATTTGCTGGGGTCAGAAATTGTCTGCTGAGCGCAATTAATTTAGAGGTGTAGGCCGTGGAGGAGGAAAGTACATTGATCTGTTTAGTCATGGTCAGGCTGGCATCGATGTACACGCCCAGTGTTTTTACTTGCTTTAACACTGGAATATTAGTACCGTCGATATTGATGATTGAATATTCTGCGCTGAAGGGTTGCTATTTTGGCTGGAGATCCTACGATGAGGACTTCTGTCTTCTCATCGTTAAGACATAGGCTGTTTAATGCCATCCAGTTTTGTATGATGACGTACATTTTATTGATTGTTAGTGTGTCCTGGTCATAGTTGCCTGTCAGTGGTATAAGGATCTGGGTGTCATCCGCAAAGTTTGTGTATATGACACCCATTTCATCAAGTGCTGAGAACAGGAGCTTGGTATATGCATTGTACAGCGTGGGAGAAAGGCAAGAGCCTTGGGGTACTCCTATGGGGGCTGGGATGGGGTTGGCTGCTTCTTTGCCTACGGACACTCTGGAGGTGCGGTCGGTTAAGAAGGATTTCACCCAAGCAGTGGCTGCCCTGGAGAAGTTAAACTTGCGGGTAAGTGAGTTGCAGAGTTTGTCGTGGTCCACCAGGTCGAACGTGGCTGAGAGGTCCAACAGCAGAAGAATGCAAAGTTTCCCTGAATCTCTGATGGCATCCATCTGGATTTTGAGGTCCAAGAGAGCTGTTTCAGTGCTGTGGTTAGGCCTGAAACAAACCTGATTGTCTGGTGCCGAGGAGCTGATTGGATTCTAAATGGGTTTGAATTTGGTTGTAGGCTAGTTTGTCGATGATTTTGAGTAAAAATGGGACCGTGGTTATGGGGCGATAATTAGTTGGAATGGTGGGGTCTAGATTTGTTTTTTTTAGAAGCGGGGTAACCCAGGCTTCTTTAATGCAGGTCGGAACTGTATTGGAGTTGAATGAGGCATTGACAAATTTAGTGATGAGAGGGGTCAGGGTGTGTGCACAGGCTTTGACTAATTTGGCCGGGACAGTGTCTCCTTTGCAGTTGGATGCTTTTAGTTTGGAGATTGTGTCGAGTACGAGGTCGTGGGTGACTGGTGTGAATTGGAAGGGGGGGTTTGAGTTGTCACTGGAAAGGGTGCAGGGAATAGGGGAGGGGGAGTTTTTGGTTGCTAGGAGTAGTTTTTTGGAATTGATTTTATTTTGCAGCATAGTGATTTTGGAGGCAAGAGCGTCTTGTATGGTGGTGCACCATTCTTTACTTGTGTTTATGGGTGTGTCGGTTGGGAGTGGATTTTCAAGCTCTTTGGAGTCTGATGCTGCATTGCTAATGCGAGCATTGTAGGCGTTTGCTTTGTGGGTGATGATAGCTGATTTGTAGAGGGTATTTGCGTCTTTGAATGCTTTGGCTGAGTCCGGGGAGGGATGTTTATTATGGACGTGCTCGAGAGAGCGTTTTTTCCTTCTAAGGACGATTAGTTCCTCGTTGAACCAGAAGTTGGATTTTTTATTGAGGCGTCTTAGTTTGGAGGTGACAGGTGCTATGGTGTCAATCGCTGTGGAGAGGCATTTGTGGTAGTACTCAGCGATGGTAGTTGGGTCATTGCTGAGGATTGAGTGTGTATCTAGCAATTTGTTCAAGGTGGGGTCGAAGTTCTCAGCTGTGAGCTTTTTCGGGTTTCTACTTTCAATGGTGTCCATAGTTATATTCTTGGGTGTGCAGGGGTCGTCACTAGTGATAGTAAATTCTATGCAGTAGTGGTCTGTCCAACTAAGTGGGGTAATCGGGCCTAGAGTGATGTTGGTGTTGAGGGAGAGGATCCAATCAAGGGTTCTGCCCTTGGTGTGAGTGGGGACATTGATGTGTTGACAGAAATTCATGTCATTTAGTGCCAGGAGAAGGGCGGTGGCTTTGGTATCTTGGTTGTCATTAAAACCGAGATTCAAGTCACCAAAGATGATACATTTCGTTTTGGGTTTAAGGAAGGGCGCCAGTATTAGTGGGATGTCTGTTTCTGGGTGGCTGTTTGTGCTAGGGGATCTATAGATGACCACTATGTTAATTGTGGTGTTTTCATTCAAGGTGAGTTTGGCGAGCAGTAGTTCGTACCCTGCGATTATTTCAATGGTACTTGATCTAAGTTTGATGCTATTTTTAGTAATGATTGCAACACCGCCTCCTGGAGTGGTGGTCCTATCAGATATGAGAATGGTGTAATCTGGTGGGATGGCCAGTGCTAAAAGAGGACCTGAGGCTTGGTGTAGCCAGGTTTCTGTGATTACTAACAGGTCTAGGTCGAGTTCGATGATGAGGTCATGAATTTCAATGGCGTGGGCTCCAAGGGAGCGGGCGTTGATGAGTGCATTATTTAGACTAATGGGGGGGTTGGGATCCTTAGTGAGAGAATTTTTAGTTGGTGGGCAACACGGTGGAGTAGTTTTAGTTACTGTAGGCTGAGTGTGTTTATTATTTGTTGTGTGGGCCGAAGGATTGGGTGATCTGGGTGGCTGGGACCTGGTAATGGTGTTGTGGTGTGGTAACCTTGTGCGTGCTCTTAATCGGGGTGTTCTCTTATATCCTAGGATAGGGTATGTTTTACCATTGATTAAAGGGTTGGGGAGTACATGTGGATCATTGATGATGGCTGGGGTGGGATGGTGTTCCTTACTGGTTATGTAGGGGTCCTTGGGACTGGGAGTGAGAATGGAAGAGGATGGGAAAGGAGGTATGGTGGGGAGGAAGGGGGTAGGACAGGGGATGGGATGGTGTCTTGGGCAAGCTAGTTTGGTGAGCCCATTACTGAGGGCGAGGAAGTGGTTGCCAGTGCATGGGGTGTCCGCTGGGACAAGGCAAAAGGGGAACGTGATGCACAATATCCAGTTTATCATAGCTAAGGATGTGGGGTGGTGTAAGATGAGGCTAGGCTCACTTTGTCTACATCAATAAGGCTAGATACCGTAGTCAATAGTAAAGTGCTAGTAGGCTGGTAGCAATAATCCTAGGAGGGGTGCAGTTTGGGCTAGATGACATTATCATACATGCAGAAGCATTAGGCTAACAACAATAATCCTAAGTGGGACACGAGCTAGGCTAAATACCATTGATGCACGTGGGACAGCGTTAGGCTAAGAACTGGGCTGTAAGCTACAGTATTAGAATACAGTGTAAACACAGGATCAGAGTACCGATTGGGCAAGAGCGGCACAGGAGAGCAATGGCTGTAAGTACAATGCTGCAGTGATCTGATCAGGGCAGTCAGTGATATAGTCTCTGGTGGTGCACAGGCAGTGCAATGGGGCACAATAAAGGATTAGCTCTAATAGGAAGTACGGTGCTGGCCGGGTGTCAGCAGATTATACAGATGAAGCGTAAACAATAGTCATTGATCTGCAAGCACAAGTGGCATGGTTAGCAACCAGATGGGGCTCTCACCTTTTGCAGACTAGTAGTAACTGGGCGAGCGGTGGGATGTGGTGGTGGAGCTAGATGACTTAGTCCTTGGAGTCGGAATAGGCGGCTGGCGGCATCCACCGGCGAACAAGGGCAAACAAGGCCTTTTCCTCTGGCCTTCGCCTCCTGGCCGGCGTTTCGGCCTGCCGGCGGATGTTTCCCCCTTAGATGGCCTTCGGTTGCCTAGCAATCAGGCCACGAGGCTGGAGCCTCGTTTTCATCCCGCGCTGCGCCCGCCATTGCAAGGTCAGGCGGAAGAATGGGACAAGGTCAGGCAGGGATTTCGAGCAGGCAAGATGAGCGGTACGCTAACTGCTCAAAGGGTGCACAGGGGCTTCGAATGCAGGGTGAGCAGGGGCTTGTAGACCTCACCCTGGATGATGGTAATCCCGTGCTGGTGGATGTGGGATCTCGAGATGGGCTGCTCACAACTGCAGCTCCTGGGTGAGTGGTCGGTGCGGGCAGGGGCTCCTGCCCTCTCCCTCGGATGATCGTGGCTGCACCATGTCCACCGGGACGCCCTGCCGTGTAGCAACATTGTGCAGGACACATGCTGCCACAATGATCCTGCACACTACTGGTGGTGCATAGAGTAGTTGCCCACCAGAGCGGTCAAGGGAGCGGAAACGTGACTTGAGCACTCCGAATGTGCGCTCCACTATGCCCCTGGTTGCAATATGGGCGGCGTTGTATCTTACCTGGGGTGGTGTGGTGGGGTTCCGGATTGGCGTCATCATGTGGTTGCTCAGAGGGTAGGCACTGTCCCCTGGGGAGGTGATAGTAGTTGAGATTATTAGGGTTTGGATATTTGTCTGTGTGTTACTTGCCGGCATGTGCAAGGGCATTTGTACTGACCTAGGAGCCATGTGTCGCCATGCTGCCCAGCTTCCAGGGCCCGGCTCAGGGCGGACATTCTGTATATGAAACTGTCATGGGTAGAGTAGAGCCAGGGTAGTTTGCATAGACAGAGGTGATGATTCCCTTTGCATTGCATACCACCTGTACATTGATGGAATGCCAGTGCTTGCGGTTTCGGTAGATGTGCTCAGTGGCCCTAGGTGGACGTAAGGCCACATGGGTGCAATCTATGGCACCGAGCACTTTGGGGAAGTGTGCCACCCTGAAAAAATCCAAGACAATGGACTGCCTTTCTGCGGGTGTTCTGGGCATGTATATGTGCCTGCGGACTGAGGGGCGCGCTGTCATGATTGCCAGTACCTGTTGTAGGCAGCATGACTGCGTGGCCTGTGAGACCCCCCCCACTATGGCAGTGGTCCGCTGAAATGACCCAGTGGCCAAAAAATGCAGGACATTGAGCAGCTTCTCCAAGGGGCTCAATGCTTGGGAGCAAAGGGTGGGGGATGTAAGGTCATCTTCCCACTCCCTGACCAGATCTAGGATGATATGGGGTAGAAACCTATGCCTGCCGTAGACCTGGTCGTCAGGCATCCCGAAAAGGCTTGTCCGTGGTGCAAAAATGCGTGCCCTGGCTATTCTCCTCCTCCTGCGGTGTCCCACGATCAGTGCTGCGACAAATGGGGCATTCATCGTAGCTGTATATACGCGTTTGTTGTTTGCGCGCACTTTTATGCTGTGCGCGGTGACGCTTCCGCCTGCCTTTGTGTGGCGGACGAGTTGACGCCTGTGCACGTCTTTTGCCGTGCGCGGGTTTCCCATATTCAGATACGTGGTAAAACTGTACGTCCGAGTGTCATTGCGTGTAATCAGAGGGAAGTGAGCGTACATGCGATTGGCCTGGGTACGTGTGTTTCGGGGTGCGCAGGAACTTTCACACGCGATTGGTGGAAATCCACGTGTGCTCTGTCATCACGTGTAATGAGGGAAACACCCACGCGCGTCACGTCACAGACGCGCTCACGCGCCAAGGGCCTTTGGTCCAATGATATCGCATATGCGTGCTGCTGTGCATACGCGCTAAGGGCCTTTCCTCGAATTACACGCGGACTTGCAGTTTTTCACGCGCGCTGAAATGCCCATGCACGCCTGTACGCGTCACGTCACAGGGGCGCTTGCGCTTGAGGGGCCTTCTGTCCAATGAAAATGCGTATGCGTGCAGACGCGCTTACGCGCTAAAGGCCTTTCCTTGAATTACACGCTGACGTGCAGATTTTTCACGTGCCAAATCACTCCGTATCAAGCTGGCCACGCATAAGCACACGGAAGACCATGCTCCTGTCCAGAAGGCCGAACTACTGCCCCCCAGAGCCCCGAGCACGCTCCCACCTGCCATCTGCTGCTGCCTGACTGCCTGCTGCCCACGTGCCCTGCCATTTGCTGCCTGCATATCAGCCAGGGGTGCTGTTGCTGTGACCACCCCTGCTGGAACTGAAGACTCCCGACTGGGATTCCATCGCTCCACAGCCCAGCCCCAGGACCCAGTTGCCCACCCACTCCTGCCTCTGGGGTTGTCATTTCGGGGCAAACACCATCTGAGACCACTGACAACCCCCGGCCAGAGAGGCAGAGGGGCACCAGCTTCAGTTCCACCAAAGTTGGTGTCCTGGTGGAGCAAGTCCTGGGGCAGTATGATGCCCTCTTCGGAAGTTCCCGCGCCGACAAGGAAGGACGGACTCAGATCTGGACTGACATCGTGACTGCCATCAACGCGGAGGGGGTGGCAATCCGCGACTTACAACATGTCAAGAAGCGCTGGGAGGACTTCAGGTCCAGGACCCTGAACAAGGCCCGGCGCCTCTTGAAGGCAGCAGATGCCAAGGGGCGCCGGGGCCACTTGTCGGAAGAACAGATGAGAGTCCTGGAACGCATATCCCCAGCGCTCCTGTAGTGATACACAAAATTGCAACTATGCCAATCAGGGCTTTAGATGACAGCATTAGCCGCTGAAAGCCAATAGTGTATTCAAAGTATGTGCTAAAAATGCTGACAGTAGTCTGTTGTAGCACTTCCATTATGCAGTAGTGAGCTACAAGGAATATGCAGGCCTAGTATGAGTGATAGGTCACATTATGCATTGTTGATAGACAGGCAGGGAGAGGGCCCTAGCTCTGTAGCTAATAGGTATTTTTGGAGTGTTTGGAACATTATGGCACCTATATAGCGCTTAGATAGCCAGTCTTAAGCGCTATAAACACTAAGCTATGAGTGCATGCCTTTTAGAGCTTGCAGATGGGGTTAATACATCCCTGCTTCCCTTAGAATATTCTGCCTCACTAACGGTAGCCCTGCATGGCCCCAAGCTAATCTTCCTTTTCTCTGGGAAGGCACTGATAAGACATTCCTCAGCTTTCGCGCAGATGGGCCAGGGAGGGGCTCAGAAGCAGCACAGTGGAAATTAACAGAGCTGTGTTTTTTCCATGAGCCAGCCTATATTTTGCACAGGGAAAGTTCTGGAACTGTGCGTCACGGACGGGCAGCACGAGATTATAAAATACACATGCTCACATGTCTCCGGTGGGAGATCGTCCTGTGGACTTGGTTCGAGCAGATCAAGTGCCCGGAATTTTGGAGCTCTTGACGGCATCCTGCAGCGTTGTTCTCTGACTGAGCGGGGCTTGTTAAAGCTAGTTTATGAGGGCCAGGGTCTCCCAGTGCTGATTGAAGGGGCGTAAGACTGTGTTTCTCTATGTTTCTCTATGTTTATCTAAGTTCTATGTTTCTCTATATTTTGCATTTCTCTAAGTTTTGTGCTTTGTAATCTTCTTTAACTTGAATACCAAATGTATATGAAATTCACTGTTTAGAATAAATACTAAAACTTATTGAAGGTGTCATTGTCACTAGCATGAGATCACTGATCAGCACAATAGAACCTGTATTTTGGGCTGAATTGGGTAATTATTGCTCCCGAGGGCTGGTCCCGAGGACGATTTGGCCCATATCAAGACATTTGGTGGCAGCTTTGTGGGATTTGTGAAGAGCAGTGCCTTGCTGTGAAATGACAAATTGTGTGAGAGAACACAGTGTAGAGTGAAGAGCAGGCTGTCGCATTTCCTTGGTGGTCTCACTGCAGCTCTGAAACTTCAAAAGACAGCAGCGTTGTGTCGGCTTGCCGTGGCCGATAGCTTGTGTGGTTAAGACTCCCTTCAGTAAATCAGTCGTGACTGACTTATTGCTTGGGAATTGAGCCAAGGGAGTACAAGGCGATAAACAAGCGGGAAATGGCTTTGTTTAAAGCGCTCCGATGAATGGTCAAGAAAGATGTATGTTCAATTAGGAAAGAATCTTATCATGCGGTTTCCCTAGTTTAAAGTTGTAATTTGAAATGCAAAGTGAGACGGAGTTCTCAACTCCATTCTGTCATGAGGGCAGGGAAAAATAATTGCGAGGATTTGACATGCAAATTGTGAATAGTAATTTAACCATTGACTCAGCCCCAGTGTGCTAGCGAGTGAGGGGCTGTAATGTTCGGAGGCGAAGGTTCGCTTTTTTGATGTATGCTTTTGAAGTGTTGACATTCCTGAAAAATAACCTGGGGAATGAGCCGTGCTTAGGAGAAAGAGTAACATCTGTGCTGAGAGCCTAAAGGGTTTGTTTTTCTTTTGGCAACTGTAAATTCCATGTGCTAGTGGTGGCGAATTCTGTTTAAAGGAAACACACTAAAATGGTTATATTGCATTTTAAGCTGTGCCATGCTTATAATGGGTGAGAGACTCACTTAAAAAAGAAAGTGAGTGATGTTATTTGGATTTTCGATTTTTGTGTATTGATTTGAAATTGCAGAATCAGTTTGCAATGGTTTGGGGGGAAAGACAATTTATATTTTTCTAAATTGCCTCTAAATTGCCCCTGGAGTATTTTTGACTGTTCCCACGCTATGCCATGGATTTGTACTGTTGCCTTATAAGTGATGTACGTTTTTTGGAAATAGTGACCTGTTGACTGTGATACATGGTGAAAAAAAAAATGTTGTTGACACATTTAACAGCCCACAAGCAATATAGAGTGTGGGTTGCTCTTGCAGGAAAACCGTGCAGAGAGCTGCACTAAACATGGCATTTTTTAAATTCACTGAAATAAGTGGTTATATTCTGGCAATGGTACAACAGAATGAAAAATCTGTGTGTGATAAGATAGCACAAAGATTTAGTGGGTTGCGGATTCTTTTGAAAGATCGCACATTGCATTGGAGTGAGCTCGTGAAGCCAAACTACAAGGTTACGAGGAAGAAAAAAAAAAAACGTATGCTTTTAAATGGGACATTAATCAGTTTAAAACAGGCTAAAAGACGCTTTGACATTTTGCAAAATTACATGAAGTAGAATCTGATGAGAAGAGAAAGTGCCTCTTTTGAAAATAAGAGTCTTGCTGTGTGTGCAGAGCTTGTGCCTTGAAGCTGTCTTGGGCGAGGTGCAGGAAGGCAAACAAAAACAGAATACTGCACTTCTGTCTAATGAAATGATGGCAGATATGAGAGCTTTTCTGAGTTGCTGGAACAGTGCAAGAAAGAGTTAATCTGGATGAACTGTCTGAAACGAGTGCCTTTCCATTGAAGCCGCCACAGTAAGAGTTATAGGCAAAGAGATAAGCTTGCTGCGCGAAAGATAAACATTGACATTCCTGCATTACATCCCCTGTGAGAGACACCGCAGTGTGAGCAAAAAAAAACTGAGGAGAGGGGGTGCAAAGACAGAAATGCTGATCAGAGGTAAAGAATTTGCCCAGTAACACTGGAAGGAAAACAAAGGCTGCATGCAGGATGGCAGATGGGCACATCACATCTGAACATTGGGGAACCTGTGCATCTGTGAATGGGCTAAGAAAAGACAGCTGCCCATTCCAACAGACATTGCCATGCAAACCGCATTCCCATGCACCATGTGATGTGATGTGAAGTGAAACGCTATTGCTGTGCAAGCTGCATCCCAGTGCTCCATGTGATGTGAACTGAAGTAAAGCGCTGTGCACTGGAGAAGAAACCTCTAGGCGCTTTGAGAAGAGAAAATACACAGCTGGCAAAATGCAAGCTACATTGCCAGGCGCTTGAGTAACTGACAAAGACATTATGGCATTCCAGATGGAAGCAAAACTGACAAAAAGCGCTTAGCCGTTTTGCAAGAGACAACATGCAGAGCAGGGCTTTGGAGTACAACATGAACACTGCACATTAGCCATGATCCAGAAGCCTCACGGCTTAGTGCAAGAATGAATGATTTGTTGAAGCAACAAAAGAAACTGACTTAGACTATCGCGCTCAAATGGGTGGTCCAAGAACTTAGCAAACACCCTTTGAGAAAATGTCAAGTGAAAAAAAAAACAGAGGCTTGAAAGACACTAGCTGTATGGAGAAAAATAAACAAAGCTGCTTGTGCAACTGCAGGCGGTATTGGACTGAAAGACTTTACCTTTGAAAAATGGAGTGATGCCAGCAGGGCAAACTAAATCAAGATCATGAGACACTGGAAGCAAGTTGGCGCCTGGCATTTGTGATCGCTTTGGTGAAAAAAGAAAAGCATTGTGTGACCTGGGTACTTATTATATGGCTTTTGTAAAAGCACAGATCAGTCTGAGGTACCATTGACCAACTATGATCGCATTGCACAAATGAGTTTGTGATTAGGCAGTTACACCCCGTATGGTTGAGTGTAAATAAGCCCCCAGAAACATGCAGAAGGGTGATAAATAATTGCAGTAGCAATGACAAAGTGTGTAGTTACCTGGTGAGACTTCTGAAGATGGGGGTGGTGTTCAGGGAAGGGGTGGATAACACTGATATTGATGAATAATGACATTGTACTTTTGATGAAATCCTAACATTTCTGTTTGTATTTTGCCTAGGCAAAAAAGCAAGACAATAGCATGCCATTATTGGCGTAGATGTGTTCAATTTGCGGGTGACACTGATCAGTCAAGCAAACTGTGCTCAGAGAAAGCGAGTCAACTTTAAACGTATCCTGCACCGCACTCAATGCTGCTATTTGTTCTGAAACCTGCGAAAGGTGTCCAACAGAGTAATAATTTTTGCTGAACTGGCACGGTGCAGACTTGGCTAATTATCAAATATTTGATGCTGCACATTCAAATGATTCAGTTGCTGGAAATAACTTAATTGACATGTCTTGCCTTTCTTGTTTAAAGGACTATGGACAATGAGTTGTGGACTGTGACATCATGCACCACAAACAGCTGTGTGACACAGCACTTGAATGCTAACACCTTGAAAAATGGTTTTTAAATGCACTTTTTGAGATGAATCTGAAAAAACGAAATGGTTTTGCTCTTCCAACTGAATTGCTTTAACCAGAGATGCTTTGCTTTTTGAAAAAAAAAACTTCTACGTTGCACGTAGGCAGGAAAATGATTTATGAATTGTTGGGGCAGCAGGATTATGCAAGCAGGAGCGTAATTTATTTTGAGATAAATTGAGTGCGCACATCAAAGTCACCTGTGCGTAGGTTAAGATTCTTAATTTGAAGTAATGCTGCCAAGTGTGTGAGCTCTAATTTGAGATGGTAACCTTTGAAACACTGGATACTTTTACAGCCAGCTTAAGGCAGGTAAATGAAACCATGACTGACTTGATGTTTGATTTTATGACACAGTGTGTGACACGGTTTTTGTTAAACCAACCAGTTTCATGTTTTTGTGGGGACAGCTGTCTCCAGCACACTAATGCAAAGAGTCACCTTTTGATTGTAGACATTTGGAATAATTCTTTGGAAAAGCGCTACAAATGAGTATCCACATGGAATTGCTAGCGTACTGGCCTGGCACATTGTCAGACATCTTTTGTCACTGACTCATATGACTGGTGTCTATGAAGTCATAGGCCCAAATGTTTCAGTGAATGGATACAACGATTTCTTTAAAGTTGTTTAATGTGATGTTTTTCTGGCCAAGAACTGCAGCGAGTGTTCTCGCCAAGATTTTATGGACTATAACTTGACTAAATGCATTTTACACAATGGTGTGATGAAACAGCCACTGCCGGAGGGTAGTATGGTGTTTGTGGCAAAAACTAATATTGTATATGGTAGATATCCCACTTGAAGAAAGGTATTCTCCAAGTCACAATAGGTAGACACTATGAACATGTTAGATTTTCCAGTAGTAAGGCAACATGTAAATTGTAGGCTGGTAATGCACACCTCCATTATTACAGTGATACACTTAGAGATAGATTTATCATGAGGCAATGTTTCCTTAGTACTACCAAGCTGCTACAAATGGAGTCCATTTCTATGGCCCATCACTAGAGTGCGCGTAGCTAGGAAGCTAGATTCATTAATTGCAGGAGCTTTATATGCTTGTGACATAGAAACTGTGCACAATAAGCTAGCCACTTTGGGTTCTGATGCCAGCTCTGCTATAGAACTTCTAGCCTAGTGGGGTTCATTGATACGCCCAACACTGCTACAAGTATTGACAACCACTGAAGATGGCAGAATTTTAGGTATGAAGACATTTTTGTCTGCCATAGGGCAGGTCAACAAGACTGCTAAATACACACGATGCATTGTATGGCAAACATTGTTTAATCAGCAGGTGTTTGCTTTTTACTGAGTGGGGGCGACCATCCTCCACACACTGGCACGCAGAGCTACAGTTACCAGCATACATATGGATTGAATTGCTTGCTTTTGATTGCATGAATAACACATGCCATGCTTGATGTAAATTAGTAGAATTGTTTTTATTTAGATAACCTGGTGCCCATGGGTTCACCTTGTTCACGAAATTAGATGGTTTCTGGTTGGGTTCCACATACATGGGGGAAGTGTCTAATCACACAGCCCATAGTCACGTTTGAATGCCCTAAGATCAGGGGGAGGGTAGGCCCTTAGAGTTAAAGGCTGCCAGGTTTTAGAATTGGTAACCATACATAAATGCAATAGTGCATTGTAGATTAGACTACACTGGATTGCCTTGACATTTTAACTGCATGCTGCTTTTTAACTGACAATCAGTTATACAATAATTATTTAGGTATTGTTGTGTAGGCCAGGTTTTGGCTAGAGTAAATACCCATGTTCACTTTGTGTAGGTATTTTTGTGTAGGCCAGGTTTTGGCAAGGGTATATGTCACTGTTCACTTTGCGTACATTTTTGTTTAGGTAGTGTTTTACCTTGCATGCCACGCTGACTAACCGCTAGAAGATAGTTTGCTTAGACCTCTTGCAAAGCCCCAAGGTCTTTATCACTGCACTAAATACTATATTGATAGGTATTAGTCAGCATTTGTCGCACACACGTTGAATAGGGGTGGAATGTAGTGATACACAAAATTGCAACCTTGCCAATCAGGGCTTTAGATGACAGCATTAGCCGCTGAAAGCCAATAGTGTATTCAAAGTATGTGCTAAAAATGCTGACAGTAGTCTGTTGTAGCACTTCCATTATGCAGTAGTGAGCTACAAGGAATATGCAGGCCTAGTATGAGTGATAGGTCACATTATGCATTGTTGATAGACAGGCAGGGAGAGGGCCCTAGCTATGTAGCTAATAGGTATTTTTGGAGTGTTTGGAACATTATGGCACCTATATAGCGCTTAGATAGCCAGTCTTAAGCGCTATAAACACTAAGCTATGAGTGCATGCCTTTTAGAGCTTGCAGATGGGGTTAATACATCCCTGCTTCCCTTAGAATATTCTGCCTCACTAACGGTAGCCCTGCATGGCCCCAAGCTAATCTTCCTTTTCTCCGGGAAGGCACTGATAAGACATTCCTCAGCTTTCGCGCAGATGGGCCAGGGAGGGGCTCAGAAGCAGCACAGTGGAAATTAACAGAGCTGGGTTTTTTCCATGAGCCAGCCTATATTTTGCACAGGGAAAGTTCTGGAACTGTGCGTCACGGACGGGCAGCACGAGATTATAAAATACACATGCTCACATGACTCGGGTGGGAGATCGTCCTGTGGACTTGGTTCGAGCAGATCAAGTGCCCGGAATTTTGGAGCTCTTGACGGCATCCTGCAGCGCTGTTCTCTGACTGAGAGGGGCTTGTTAAAGCTAGCTTATGAGGGCCAGGGTCTCCCAGTGCTGATTGAAGGGGCGTAAGACTGTGTTTCTCTATGTTTCTCTATGTTTATCTAAGTTCTATGTTTCTCTATATTTTGCATTTCTCTAAGTTTTGTGCTTTGTAATCTTCTCTAACTTGAATACCAAATGTATATGAAATTCACTGTTTAGAATAAATACTAAAACTTATTGAAGGTGTCATTGTCACTAGCATGAGATCACTGCTCAGCACAATAGAACCTGTATTTTGGGCTGAATTGGGTAATTATTGCTCCCGAGGGCTGGTCCCGAGGACGATTTGGCCCATATCAAGACAGCTCCACGTCCAGGTCCTTGAGAGGCAGACCCGTCTCGAGTCGAGTAGTAAGTGTACATGCATCCTGATTGTGAGATGTGCGTGTGGTGATTTTTCAGTAGTGTGCAGGTTGCATATCTGTTTGTATGGGGTCGAGTATGGGCGGGGGTGTACAGGGCCGTGGGGCTAACACATGCGAGGGCTGGAATGTGTGAGACATGGATGGTGCTTGTGTGTGTATGCTTGCATGCCAAATGCAGTTGTGTGGGCACACATGTTTGGATGAATGTGTATGTAAGTAGACATGTCCGTGATGTCACACATGTATGTTGTTTTCGGCTGCATGTATCAGCACTGTGTACATGTGCATGTGTGTGTATTTGACAAGGGTGCAACAGTGATGCAACATGGATGCATGTGACAGCGGTATGTGGAAGCCTGATCGGCAGATGTGACATGGATGCCCATCTGAACACTGCGACACTTGGCAGAGGTGTACACATGCATGCAAGTGTGGTGGTGTGTGTACATGTGTGGTGCACTTCCTGTGTTGCATGTGATGTCTGGCTCACCTTTGCCTGCTCATGCTGTTGTATGTGTATGGATGGTGCTGGCAGTTGCGATATGGCTGTGGTATGGCTCATGTGTGCGAGTTGAAATGACATGTGTGTTGGGGATTGTGATGACATGTCTGAGTTTTGCCAATGCCACTCATGCACAACTGTCATGTGTGTATGTGTCCATTGTACAGTGCCCTGATGCCTGTGTTTTATTTCTCCCTGTCTGCAGCGTCAACTGATGAAGAGGGCGGAGAAGGTGCTGTGGAGCACAGCGGTGGGGATCCCACCGCCAGCCGGAGACGCAAGGCCCAGCTCCCCTCCCATGTTGTCATCTCGTCGGGGAGTGAGGAGTCCGGTGCCGCGTCCCAGGCCGCAGCTGCCGGGGAGAGGTCCAAGAGGCAGAGGTTGGAGTTGGACTCCTCGGCAGCAGAAGGGGCAGCTGGGACCTCACAGGGCCCAACAGGGGAAAATGGCACGGAGTCATCCAGGTTGGTGGGGGGTTTGGTGGAGGAGGAGGCCGTGCAAGCACCAGAGACGGGGTCTGGAGGTGGAGATCCCACTGGTGCTAGTGGTGCAGTGCAGGACCAGGGACAGGTCTTGCACCAGCAGGGATGCCTAAGTCCAGACCCGTTTTCAGGCAGGGGATGAGCTCACGTCAACTGGCCTTCCTCTGCCTGTGGACGTGGCTATCCGGGTCCGGGTTGAGCCTGTCCTGGCTGGTGTGGCGTTGCGTCAACGGGACATGCAAGGTGACCTGCAGTCTTTTCATGAGGAGACTGCACGTCATCTCGAATGGCTCGTTGACCACGTCAGCCTGCTGGGACAGGTCACCCAGGCCGGATTCCTCCGTATGATGGGGCTTGCTACGACCCCCTCCTCAACTGAACCCCCTACGCGCCAGTCGTCCTCCGTGCCATCTTCCCACCCATCAGTCACCTGGGTGCCCTGTGGAGCTGCCTCTGACGCTGCGGCCAGGCTGGTGGAGGAGGCATCCCTGCCACAGTAAGGAGACGGACGTCCAGCAGGGGTGGCCACATCAACGACTGCACCCCAGCCGGCGGAGGATGTGCAGGCAGCAGGAGGCAGTGCATGGGCAGAGGCACAGCAGCAGCAGCAACGTGGTGGGAGCCATGAAGGCTCGGGGCCTTCAACATCGGAGGGGCAGGCATTGGCTGGAGGGCAGGAGGACCCAAGACAGAGAGTGTCTTCCGTGTGGCAGCGGTTGGGCCACGCCATAGATGCGGAGCGGCAGTGGGCGGAAGAGGCACGGCTCACAATGGTCAGGGCGGAGAACTCCATGCGGAGGGCCCTGAGGTGGGCCGAGTGCCTCGAGGCAATCCGCAGGGGTTTGGAGGTGGACACGGCGACGGCCCTGCGGACCCTCGGGGCCATGGAGGAGGACCGCTTCCGGGACATTGAGCAGGAGTTCGATGATGCCCTGGCCCGGGACATCCACAAGTGAGCCGTCAAACTAGCCCCCTGCCCTTGTACATAGTTATGTAGGTAGTGTTAGGTTTCATTTTTTTTTGGATTTATTTTGGACCTTTCGGACATTGGCCACATTTTTGTATATAGTTTATTTTATTAGTTAGTGTAGTTAGATAGGTTTCCTTTCTTTTGTTGGGATAATGGACCCTGGCTTGTTCCCATGTACATAGTTCACTGTTGGATTGTATTTTTCTTTCACATTTTAACCATGGAGCAATGGCTTTCTTTTTTATTTCCCATTGGATTTTGTTTTGTGGACAGTGACTTTGGACACCATTACTTTGGAATTTGATTTTTGGTTTTGCTTTTTTTCACGGACATGCTTATTTTCATTTTTGTACATTCACATTTCTGTTTCTTTATTTTTGATTATATTTATGTTTCCTTTAATACATATTTTTTTAGTGAACTTCAATGTGTGGTATCTCATTGGTTTCATGCATTTCATGATATGGGTTTTGAGATTCACTGACACCCATTGGGTGTATGTGAGGGAAATGTGTTTGTTTCGGAACTTGCATTGGAGTTCTGTCATGTAATTGCCAATTATGAGTGGGTGGATGCAATACTCGGGTGGGTGTTTTGCATTTGGAGGCTGACCATAGGGACCAGGGATCTAGATTGTGATGACATGTTGGCTGGGGAACATGAGTTGGACATGGGTGGGGGCCTGCTGGCAGGTGCCCCACAGTGCTGGGGGGTGGGGGGTGGGAGACATGGGTGGGGGCCTGGTGGAGGGTGCCCCTGCACTGCTGAGGGGTAGGGGGGTGGGAGACATGGGTGGGGGCCTGGTGGAGGGTGCCCCTGCACTGATGGGGGGTGGGGGGGTGTTAGACATGGGTGGGGGCCTGGTGGAGGGTGCTCCTGCACTGTTGGGAGGTAGGGTGGCTGGGAGACATGGGTGGGGGCCCGGTGGAGGGTGCCCCTGCACTGCTGGGGGGTGGGGGGGTGGGAGACATGGGTGGGGGCCTGCTGGCAGGTGCCCCACAGTGCTGGGGGGTGGGAGGGGTGGGAGACATGGGTGGGGGCCTGGTGGAGGGTGCCCCTGCACTGCTGGGGGGTGGGGGTGGTGGGAGACATGGGTGGGGGCCTGCTGGCAGGTGCCCCACAGTGCTGGGGGGTGGGGGTGGTGGGGAACATGAGTTGGACATGGGTGGGGGCCTGCTGGCAGGTGCCCCACAGTGCTGGGGGGTGGGGGTGGTGGGGAACATGAGTTGGACAGCGGTGGGAGCCTGCTGGTAGGTGCCCCACAGTGCTGGGGGGTGGGGGGTGGGGAACATGAGTTGGACATGGGTGGGGGCCTGCTGGCAGGTGCCCCACAGTGATGGGGGGTGGGGAGGGTGGGGAGACATGGGTGGGGGCCTGCTGGCAGGTTCCCCAAAGTGCTGGGGGGTGGGTGTGGTGGGGAACATGAGTTGGACATGGGTGGGGGCCTGCTGGCAGGTGTCCCACAGTGCTGGGGGGTGGGGGTGGTGGGGAACATGAGTTGGACATGGGTGGGGGCCTGCTGGCAGGTGCCCCACAGTGCTGGGGGGTGGGGGGGGGTGTTAGGCATGGGTGGGGGCCTGGTGGAGAGTGCCCCTGCACTGCTGGGGGGTGGGGGTGGTAGGGAACATGAGTTGGACATGAGTGGGGGCCTGCTGGCAGGTGCCCCACAGTGCTGGGGGTGGGGGTGGTGGGGAACATGAGTTGGACATGGGTGGGGGCCTGCTGGCATGTGCCCCACAGTTCTGGGGGTGGGGGGGGTGGGAGACATGGGTGGGGGCCTGCTGGCAGGTGCCCCACAGTACTGGGGGTGGGGGTGGTGGGGAACATGAGTTGGACATGGGTGGGGGCCTGCTGGCAGGTGCCCCACAGTGCTGGGGGGTGGGGGGGATGGGGAACATGAGTTGGACATGGGTGGGGGCCTGCTGGCAGGTGCCCCACAGTGCTGTGGGGTGGGGGAGTGGGAGGCATGGGTGGGGGCCTGGTGGAGGGTGCCCGTGCACTGCTGGGGGGTGGGGGGGTGGGAGACATGGGTGGGGCCTGGTGGAGGGTGCCCCTGCACTGCTGGGGTGTGGAGGGGTGGGAGACATGGGTGGGGGCCTGGTGGAGGGTGCCCCTGCACTGCTGGGGAGTGGGGGGGTGGGAGACATGGGTGGGGGCCTGCTGGCAGGTGCCCCACAGTGCTGGGGGGTGGGGGGTGGGAGACATGGGTGGGGGCCTGGTGGATGGTGCCCCTGCACTGCTGGGGGGTGGGGGGGTGGGAGACATGGGTGGGGCCTGGTGGAGGGTGCCCCTGCACTGCTGGTGGGTGGGAGGGTGGGAGACATGGGTGGGGGCCTGGTGGAGGGTGCCCCTGCACTGCTGGGGGTGGGGGGGTGGGAGACATGGGTGGGGCCTGGTGGAGGGTGCCCCTGCACTGCTGGGGTGTGGAGGGGTGGGAGACATGGGTGGGGGCCTGGTGGAGGGTGCCCCTGCACTGCTGGGGAGTGGGGGGGTGGGAGACATGGGTGGGGGCCTGCTGGCAGGTGCCCCACAGTGCTGGGGGGTGGGGGGTGGGAGACATGGGTGGGGGCCTGGTGGATGGTGCCCCTGCAATGCTGGGGGGTGGGGGGTGGGAGACATGGGTGGGGGCCTGCTGGCAGGTGCCCCACAGTGCTGGGGGGCACCTGCCTGCTGGCAGGTGCCCCACAGTGCTGGGGGGTGAGGGTGGTGGGGAACATGAGTTGGAAATGGGTGGGGGCCTGCTGCAGGTGCCCCACAGTGCTGGGGGGTGGGGGGGTGTGGAACATGAGTTGGACATGGGTGGGGGCCTGCTGACAGGTGCCCCACAGTGCTGGGGGGTGGGGGTGGTGGGGAACATGAGTTGGACATGGGTGGGGGCCTGCTGGCAGGTTCCCCACAGTGCTGGGGGGGTGGTGGGGAACATGAGTTGGACATGGGTGGGGGCCTGCTGGCAGGTGCCCCACATTGCTGGGGGGCGGGGGGTGGCAGACATGGGTGGGGGCCTGCTGGCAGGTGCCCCACAGTGCTGGGGGGTGGGGGTGGTGGGGAACATGAGTTGGATATGGGTGGGGGCCTGCTGGCAGGTGCCTCACAGTGCTGGGGGGTGGGGGGTGGGGAACATGAGTTGGACATGGGTGGGGGCCTGCTGGCAGGTGCCCCACAGTGCTGGGGGGTAGGGGGTGGGAGACATGGGTGGGGGCCTGGTGGAGGGTGCCCCTGCACTGCTGGGGGGTGGGGGTGGTGGGAGACATGGGTGGGGGCCTGGTGGAGGGTGCCCCTGCACTGCTGTGGTGTGGGGCGGTGGGAGACATGGGTGGGGGCCTGGTGGAGGGAGCCCCTGCACTGCTGGGTGGTGGTTGGGGTGGGAGACACGGGTGGGGGCCTGGTGGAGGGTGCCCCTGCACTGCTGGGTACGACATGGGTGGGGGCCTGGTGGAGGGTGCCCCTGCACTGCTGGGGGGTGGGGGGGTGGTAGACATGGGTGGGGGCCTGCTGGCAGCTGCCCCACAGTGCTGGGGGGTCGGGGGGTGGGAGACATGGGTGGGGGCCTGGTGGAGGGTGCCCCTGCACTGCTGGGGGGTGGGGGGGTGGGGGACATGGGTGGGGGCCTGCTGGCAGGTGCCCCACAGTGCTGGGGGGTGGGTTGTGGGAGACATGGGTGGGGGCCTGGTGGAGGGTGCCCCTGCACTGCTGGGGTGTGGGGGGGGGGGCGGGAGACATGGGTGGGGGCCTGCTGGCAGGTGCCCCACAGTGCTGGGGGTGGGGGTGGTGGGGAACATGAGTTGGACAAGGGTGGGGGCCTGCTGGCAGGTGCCCCACAGTGCTGGGGGGTGGGGGTGGTGGGGAACATGAGTTGGACAGGGGTGGGGGCCTGCTGGCAGGTGCCCCACAGTGCTGGGGGGTGGGGGGTGGAGAACATGAGTTGGACATGGGTGGGTGCCTGCTGGCAGGTGCCCCACAGTGCTGGCGGTGGGGGGGTGGGAGACATGGGTGGGGGCCTGCTGGCAGGTGCCCCACAGTGTTGGGGGTGGGGAGGATGGGGAACATGAGTTGGACATGGGTGGGGGCCTGCTGGCAGGTGCCCCACAGTGCTGGGGGTGGGTGTGGTGGGGAACATGGGTTGGACATGGGTGGGGGCCTGCTGGCAGGTGCCCCACAGTGCTGGGGGGTGGGGGTGGTGGGGAACATGAGTTGGACATGGGTGGGGGCCTGCTGGCAGGTGCCCCACAGTGCTGGGGGTGGGGGTGGTGGGGAACATGAGTTGGACATGGGTGGGGGCCTGCTGGCAGGTGCCCCACAGTGCTGGGGGGTGGGGATGGTGGGGAACATGAGTTGGACATGGGTGGGGGCCTGCTGGCAGGTTCCCCACAGTGCTGGGGGATGGGGGTGGTGGGGAACATGAGTTGGACATGGGTGGGGGCCTGCTGGCAGGTGCCCCACAGTGCTGGGGGCTGGGGGGTGGGAGACATGGGTGGGGGCCTGGTGGAGGGTGCCCCTGCACTGCTGGGGGGCTGGGGGGTGGGAGACATGGGTGGGGGCCTGGTGGAGGGTGCCCCTGCACTGCTGGGGGGTGGGGGTGGTGGGAGACATGGGTGGGGGCCCGGTGGAGGGTGCCCCCTGCACTGCTGGGGGGTGGGGGTGGTGGGAGCCATGGGTGGGGGCCTGGTGGAGGGTGCTCCTGCACTGCTGGGGGGTGGGGGGGTGGTAGACATGGGTGGGGGCCTGCTGGCAGCTGCCCCACAGTGCTGGGGGGTCAGGGGGTGGGAGACATGGGTGGGGGCCTGGTGGAGGGTGCCCCTGCACTGCTGGGGGGTGGGGGGGTGGGAGACATGGGTGGGGGCCTGCTGGCAGGTGCCCCGCAGTGCTGGGGGGTGGGTTGTGGGAGACATGGGTGGGGGCCTGGTGGAGGGTGGGGGGGCGGGAGACATGGGTGGGGGCCTGCTGGCAGGTGCCCCACAGTGCTGGGGGGTGGGGGTGGTGGGGAACATGAGTTGGACATGGGTGGGGGCCTGCTGGCAGGTGCCCCTCAGTGCTGGGGGGTGGGGGTGGTGGGGAACATGAGTTGGACAGCGGTGGGAGCCTGCTGGTAGGTGCCCCACAGTGCTGGGGGGTGGGGGGTGGGGAACATGAGTTGGACATGGGTGGGGGCCTGCTGGCAGGTGCCCCACAGTGATGGGGGGTGGGGAGGGTGGGAGACATGGGTGGGGGCCTGCTGGCAGGTGCCCCACAGTGCTGGGGGTGGGGGGGGTGGGGAACATGAGTTGGACATGGGTGGGGGCCTGCTGGCAGGTGCCCCACAGTGCTGGGGGGTGGGGGGTGGAGAACATGAGTTGGACATGGGTGGGGGCCTGCTTGCAGGTGCCCCACAGTGCTGGCGGTGGGGGGGGTGGGAGACATGGGTGGGGGCCTGCTGGCAGGTGCCCCACAGTGTTGGGGGTGGGGAGGGTGGGGAACATGAGTTGGACATGGGTGGGGGCCTGCTGGCAGGTGCCCCACAGTGCTGGGGGGTGGGGGTGGTGGGGAACATGAGTTGGACATGGGTGGGGGCCTGCTGGCAGGTGCCCCACAGTGCTGGGGGGTGGGGGGGTGGGAGACATGGGTGGGGGCCTGCTGGCAGGTTCCCCACAGTGCTGGGGGATGGGGGTGGTGGGGAACATGAGTTGGACATGGGTGGGGGCCTGCTGGCAGATGCCCCACAGTGCTGGGGGTGGGGGCTGGGGCACATGAGTTGGACATGGTTGGGGGCCTGCTGGCAGGTGCCCCACAGTGCTGGGGGGTGGGGGTGGTGGGAGACATGGGTGGGGGCCTGGTGGAGGGTGCCCCTGCACTGGTGGGGGATGGGGGGGTGGGAGACATGGGTGGGGGCCTGGTGGAGGGTGCCCCTGCACTGCTGGGGGGTGGGGGAATGGGAGACATGGGTGGGGGCCTGGTGGAGGGTGACCCTGCACTGCTGGGGGGTGGGAGACATGGGTGGGGGCCTGCTGGTAGGTGCCCCACAGTGCTGGGGGGTGGCGGGTGGGAGACATGGGTGGGGGCCGGTGGAGGGTGCCCCTGCACTGCTGGGGGGTCGGGGGGTGGGAGACATGGGTGGGGGCCTGCTGTCAGGTGCCCCACAGTGCTGGGGGGTGGGGGGGTGCTGGGGAACATGAGTTGGACATGGGTGGGGGCCTGCTGGCAGGTGCCCCACAGTGCTGGGGGGTGGGGGGGTGGGAGACATGGGTGGGGGCCTGGTGGAGGGTGCCCCTGCACTGCTGGGGGGTGGGGGTGGTGGGGGACATGGGTGGGGGCCTGGTGGAGGGTGCCCCTGCACTGCTGGGGCGTGGGGGGGTGGGAGACATGGGTGGGGGCCTGGTGGAGGGTGCCCCTGCACTGCTGGGGGGTGGGGGGGTGGGAGACATGGGTGGGGGCCTGGTGGAGGGTGCCCCTGCACTGCTGGGGGGTGGGGGGTGGGAGACATGGGTGGGGGCCTGCTGGCAGGTGCCCCACAGTGCTGGGGGGTGGGGGTGGTGGGGAACATGAGTTGGACATGGGTGGGGGCCTGCTGGCAGGTGCCCCACACTGCTGGGGGGTGGGGGGGTGGGAGACATGGGTTGGAGCCTGGTGGAGGGTGCCCCTGCACTGCTGGGGGGTGGGGGGGTGGGAGACATGGGTGGGGGCCTGGTGGAGGGTGCCCCTGCACTGCTGGGGGGTGGGAGACATGGGTGGCGGCCTGCTGGCAGGTGCCCCACAGTGCCGGGGGGTGGGGGGGTGGGAGACATGGGTGGGGGCCTGGTGGAGGGTACCCTGCACTGCTGGGGGGTGGGGGGTGGGAGACATGGGTGGGGGCCTGCTGTCAGGTGCCCCACAGTGCTGGGGGGTGGTGGGGTGGTGGGGAACATGAGTTGGACATGGGTGGGGGCCTGCTGGCAGGTGCCCCACAGAGCTGGGGGGTGGGGGTGGTGGGGAACATGAGTTGGACATGGGTGGGGGCCTGCTGGCAGGTGCCCCACAGTGCTGGGGGGTGGGGGTGGTGGGGAACATGAGTTGGACATGGGTGGGGGCCTGCTGGCAGGTGCCCCACAGTGCCTTCGACATGGGTGGGGGCCTGGTGGAGGGTGCCCCTGCACTGCTGGGGGGTGGGGGGTGGGGAACACGAGTTGGACATGGGTGGGGGCCTGCTGGCAGGTGCCCCACAGTGCTGGGGGGTGGGGGTGGTGGGGAACAGGAGTTGGACATGGCTGGGGGCCTGCTGGCAGGTGCCCCACAGTGCTGGGGGGTGGGGGGTGGGGAACATGAGTTGGACATGGGTGGGGGCCTGCTGGCAGGTGCCCCACAGTGCTGGGGGGTGGGGGGTGGGAGACATGGGTGGGGGCCTGCTGGCAGGTGCCCCACAGTGCTGGGAGCTGCGGGGGGTGGGGAACATGAGTTGGATATGGGTGGGGGCCTGCTGGCAGGTGCCCCACAGTGCTGGGGGGTGGGGGGATTGGGAGACATGGGTGGGGGCCTGGTGGAGGGTGCCCCTGCACTGCTGGGGGGTGGGGGTGGTGGGAGACATGGGTGGGGGCCTGGTGGAGGGTGCCCCTGCACTGCTGGGGCGTGGGGGGGTGGAAGACATGGGTGGGGGCTGGCGGATGGTTCCCCTGCACTGCTGGGGGGAGGGGGGTGGGAGACATGGGTGGGGGCCTGGTGGAGGGTGCCCCTGCACTGCTGGGGGGTGGGGGGTGGGAGACATGGGTGGGGGCCTGCTGGCAGGTGCCCCACAGTGCTGGGGGGTGGGGGTGGTGGGGAACATGAGTTGGACATGGGCGGGGGCCTGCTGGCAGGTGCCCCACTGTGCTGGAGGGTGGGGGGGTGGGGAACATGAGTTGGACATGGGTGGGGGCCTGCTGGCATGTGCCCCACAGTGCTGGGGGGGTGTGGAACATGAGTTGGACATGGGTGGGAGCCTGCTGGCAGGAGCCCCACAGTGCTGGGGGGTGGGGGGGTGGCAGACATGGGTGGGGGCCTGGTGGAGGGTGCCCCTGCACTGCTGGGGGGTGGAGGGGTGGGATACATGGTTGGGGGCCTGCTGGCAGGTGCCCCACAGTGCTGGGGGGTGGGGGTGGTGGGGAACATGAGTTGGACATGGGTGGGGGCCTGATGGCAGGTGCCCCACAGTGCTGGGGGGTGGGGGGGTGGGAGAAATGGGTGGGGGCCTGGTGGAGGGTGCCCCTGGTGGCTGGGGGTGCAGGGGGACATGCGTTGGTGGGCAGTAGTGCAAGTTGAAATGTGGGTTGGCTGGGGGGCATGGCCATGGTGGATGGGGTGCCTGCAGGACATGTGCAGGTTAGGCCCCTGTGGTGTGAGCCACCTGCAGGGGCCGTGGAGGGTGTAAAGGGAACACCTGGGAGGACCCACACGTGCAATTCACATGTGGTGCTCCCCGCGCACCCCTGTAATACACGTACCCTGATGGAATCGCGTGTGGAACTTCCCGCGCACCCCTGATATACACGTACCCTGCTGATGTCGCGTGTGAAACTTCCCCCGCACCCCGAAATACACGTACCCTGATCGAATCGCGTGGGGAACTTCCCACGCACCCCTGAAATACACGTACCCCGCTCAATCGCATGTGTAACTTCCCGCGCACCCCCAAAATACACGTACCCCGCTCAATCGCGTGTGTAACTTCCCGCGCACCCCCGAAATACACGTACACCGCTCAATCGCGTGTGTAACTTCCTTCACACCCTCGAAATACACGTACCCCGCTCAATCGCGTGTGTAACTTCCCGCGCAACCCCGAAATACACATACCCCGCTCAATCGCGTGTGTAACTTCCTGCGCACCCCCCGAAAATCACGTGCCCCTCTCAATCGCGTGTGTAACTTCCCGCGCACCCCCCCAAAATACACATACCCTGCTCAATCACGTGTGTAACTTCCCGCGCACCCCCACAAATACACGTACCCCGCTCAATCGCGTGTGTAACTTCCCACGCACCCCCGAAATACACGTTCCCCGCTCGCACAGGCCCAATTGCTGTATGTTGCCACTTTTTTAATGCGCAGGGACGCTACCGCCTGGCTTCATGTGGCGGACGTGTTTCGGCTTGTGCGTGTCTTTGGCTGTGCGTGGCTTTGCCCTATTCGATTCCATGAATACGTGTGGTTCGAGTGCGTGTGGGCGTTCCGTCTGCTTCCCTGCAGTACATCCCCAGTTACGCCCATATTTTCGCGCGTTGTTCCCCATTCCGCGCGTTACGCCCCGTGTTCCGCCCACTTTCTGGTGTATGCACCGAGGTTGTGCGCTTTCACTGTGCGCGTCGTGCACGCCTTTCGGGATGTTGCAGTGACTTGTGCGCCATGCACGGGTTTGGAGCACATCCCGAGGAAAACACGCACAGGGACTTCCATGAATCGCACGCGTGCGCGTGCGCCTGTTTTTTTGCGCTTGCGCCTGCTTGCGCAAAGATTTTCGGCGCACGTTTGGTCCATGAATCGGCCCCTAAGTCATTAAGTTGAGAAATGACTGCAACAATACCCATGAAATTCAGCTGAAGCCAACTTAACCCTGCGCCCCCAGTTGTGCAGCCTGTGACCACAATGAAGACATCACAGATCACATCTAAATTTCAAGGGTTTTATCACAATGTATTGCTCATCTTAATGTCCCTGTAACTAAACTTTTGTCCTTGAATTTCAAGTTTTTATTGTAACAACTTAACATCCCTGCAAATGAACTTTTTTTGATGAATATATATATATATATATATATATATATATATATATATATATATATATATATATATATATTAAAAGGTTTTATAGCTGCGCCTACCAAAGATACATGTAATGAGCCAATAGGACATCGAACGTCCTCCAATGAGGCTGCATAGATTTGCGCCTAATTCATCAGCCAATCATATCACGTGCTGCTGCTCCGCACCAACACATGACTTTTATGTGCGACAACTGATAATCCAATCAAAAGTTGTGATGCATTGACGCATGTACGCCCATGCCGTTTGATGTAACCCGGATGCGCAAAATGAGCCAATAGGACATCAACCTCCTTTAACACGCATGATGCACCAGCCAATGGAATCACACGCTCTGTCACCACGTCTATATTTAACTTCATGTGTGCAATGTATTGACAGATGTACGCCCATGCCGTTTGTTGTAACCTGCTCATGCAAAATGAGCCAATGGGACATTGACCTTCTTTAACATGACTATGTAACTTGGTGCATGAAGCACCAGACAATGAAATCACACACCACGGCTCTGTGCCTACATGTGACTTGTATTTGTGTGAACGAACTATCCAATCCCATGTTGCGATGCATTGACGCTGGTACTCCCACATCGTTTGACAACATCCACGCTTATGAGACTGTCCAATCAGCTGGTGCGGCAGTCTGGAACCAGGAATAATCACCACACCCACAAAAAAGAAGTGTACATCTATCATTGCTTTCTGTACTTGATAGTCAAAGGGTTCCTGAGTAACTGCAAGCATCCGTTTTATCCAGTTTTCCCCTAATCCTATTTTGCATTGTCTTGTGGTTTGTTCAGTTTGTCTATATTTATTTTACATTTTTTTAAAAACTTTCTTGTGTTGGGAGGAATTTGGGCCTCATAACAAGTTTGGTGGTACTTTAACAACGGTACCGGTAAGCTTGCCGGTACCATTGTTACCATACTGGAAGACTAGGAGGTCTGCTCACGGGTGCATTTTCACCCACCAGGTCTGACCTGGCAGGCGGTCTGGCACCCGGGAGCAGAGCATGTCAGATGCACTGGCACCATTCTGAATGGTGCCGGTGCATCTGGCCTCCTTATTCCCATTGACCCCTATGGGTCTCAATGGGAATGGGAAGCCTTTTTTACCGGTGCCCGGGAATGGCCAATTATGTAATGGCGTAATGACCCGGTAATTGCCCATTCCCAGGCACCCGAAACACTTGCCCATTGACTTTTTCGGATTGTCATTTTTATTATTTACATATTCCTCGCTCTTCAGACATTCCAACATGTCCAACCACGACTGTATCAGCACTGATGATAACGTTATATTTTGAGTTCCAAATCATCACCACTGAGGAAGAAGGCAACTGGAATGAAAACCACTGCTGACAGTTGGCCCTTCTTCAAAGTCAAACAACACTGTTCTATAATAGAGGCAGCAGATGTACTTTGTACATTATGCAATAAAGCTCTATGCCATAGACCTTCAAATGTTCTATCTCAAAGCCTAGGACATCTATAATGATTAATGATCTAGTGCAGTACAATGGGATGATGTTGATGATGAGTATAGAAAAGAGCATGGACATCATAAAAGAAAAATTCATGGGTCCAATTCCTTGCATAGACGAAAATCAGTACCACCTGCAGAACATCCAGCCACCAGTGCAACAACATCACCACTGGAAATTAAACCTCAACTCCAACAGCGGTGACAACTGCAAAGACTCCCGCTCTTTCAATGATGCACGCCACGTGCAAACGATGCCTCAAATAGGTAGATGTCATGTTTGAGCAATGGAAAAAGTTAATCGCTGAACATCAGATTACCTGTCATGCTTAGTTTTTTTTTTTTTAAAGTGGCAATTTGTCCCCCTCTCTTTCTAAAACAAAAAATAAAAACAAGAATGCAAACTATGTATCTTGCATTTTATTTCAATTCCCTTTGTTATATGTTTCATCCTTATGTGTTTTCCTCCTCTATTCCACCCTCTCTTTCCATCCCCAACATACAAACATACAAACATAGTGTAAACATATATTACAGTATCTATTGTACTTTATTTTATGTAGTTGCAGTAATCAACATCCGCCAATTGTTTGTTTGTAGCCACGGCTACACTGCTAACAGGTTAAGCAGTTTAGCCGCAATTAAAAGTACCCAAGTCATTGTTCGCTTTAGCCACATATGCTAAATCCTGCAATGCCTTGGCTGATGTTGTAGCCGCCGCTACACAAAATAATATTAATAAAATATACAACTCTGGGTCTGTACATATCTGTTATAGATTTATATATCATGTTGATCAAATAATTTACCAAATACCTTTATTCATATTCTCTTCTTTCTTCCATATTAGTAACTCTGAAACAAAATTATATTTAGTTTATAACAAAATAAAAACACAATTATTTATGTTTCCTTTTCTTCATAATGTTACTAAGTAAATACAGATTGTATTTCTAGTAAACAACAATTATCAGGTTGCATTCATTAATCATAATATAGAGGAAAATAAACTCCTCTCTTATTTTAACTATTTAACAATAATTATATATACATATACAAATTATACACTATCTCACTATCTACAAGTATAAGTACATAATAAAATGGAAAATGCAAATGGAAATAGTTTTATAAAATAAGCATTGTAACAAAAAAATATCCCTCAGAAATAACACTTTCAGAAACTAAGAGCCTCTACAGTGGTATAGGAAATAAAAATGAAGTATTATCACTTCAACTATACTAACCATTAAGTAACTAGGAACTGGGTTTTGCATCAGCACATTCTAAAACGATTTGCCCACAATGTCAATAGTTTGTAAACCAATAGAGCCATGTCACTACAATGAAGATATGTTAAAATACTGTACAAACATTATTTAATATTAAATTATGACACATTTACAGATTAAAGTATGCAAGCTTAACCAGGACACCAAGATATACAACCTAACTATGTTTTCAGTTTTACAAAGAAATAAATGAAGACATGCCAACACTGTACCATTATTTGGAGTATTCATATTTTTATCATACCTATATTTCACATAATAGGAAGACAATAAAAACGTTTGTGTGAAAACATATTTAAACTTAGCAAACATGCAAGCTAATACCCTAACAAATGTCATTGCCATACCTCTTATAAAATCTGTGTGCATCCTTTGTTTGGCCACCTACACACATGAGAAGTAGATAATCACATTTTATACTGTACGCATCATATTTACATTTCTTAAAAACGTAGCATTTTGTATTTAAACTTCTATTGACACTGATAGTTGTACACAGTGTGCAGTACATTTTTTACTATACAAATATCCTTTCTAAATTATACAAATTATATCTACATTTCCATTTGATAACTTCTTTTATAATCTGGTGTGCCTCCTTTTATGGCCACCTACACGCCTAAGAAGCTAAAGCCAATTTTGTTATACCTACCATACAAAATACAAACACATGCAAAGTTTTATTACTGGATAAATTGGACAACTTTTCTGAAAACTTCACACTGCATACAGAAGTTATTTATACATTTAGCAAACTAAGCCTTTCAGTAAGATATTTTAATTATTTATGTAATTTAGAATACGTTTTAAAAAACATTGCATACTTATTTTCATCACCCATACTGAAGGCAGCCCATCCCCTACACAATATTCGAAAATCAGAATATTGGACACACCCTGCTAGAGAATGAGACCAGAAGATTGAGTTGTAAGTAAATCAAAGGCTTATCTTAGAAACATTGTGCAAGCAGAGAACTCTGCTGCCCAGACAGCGCTCTGCCAAACATTACATGGGCAGCACATTATGAAGGGAAAAATCATCACAAATGACATCATATTATGGATACAAACTTCAGAAACACAAAAGGATGAAGTAGTCAGAGTAGTGTGGACCCATATGGGACGCTCCCAGGGGATTGGGTTGTGTTTATCTGTCACTCCCGGAACACATGGGTCAGCTGGGCTCATCTTTGCGAGGTGAAGGTCAGCCCAGCAAAAATGACACTTTCCCTGACTAACTTATCTTGCAATAACAACATTTGAGAGTATGAGCCAAACGATACGCGTAAAGTCAGGTAAGAATGTGGGTGCTTCCCAGAGTTGATAGACAAGTTATAGACAGGCATTGTACTCTCGTCACCCCAGTACCCATTAACCTAGAATCCCTGACCCAGGAGCCCACCTTTGAGAGTTTGATCTACCTAATGCCTCATGATACGAATAGGCACGTGTTAGGATCAGAAAGGATGTATCAGTGCCAGGGGCCTGTGTCCTTGTGGCACTACACTACAGAGGGTCAGATGTGTATCTGGATCAAAGAATAGAGGGGCATAGGCCTGGTAGTTTACAGCTTAGCAGGTTGGTGGTCAAAGAAGGACACTGGTGGGTTAGTGGGGATGAATGGACACTCAGGCGTGGGCCTGTTCTGGTCTCAAACAGTGCAGTGAGCTCATTTGTTCTGGGACGATACTGAAGATTGCAACAATGAATAGCTGAACTTCTGTGAGAACAGAATGTGAAGCTGAGAGGAGGCATTGGGGTGGAAGCCGGTGCTGGCGGTGTGAGGAGCAGGACAGAGGAATATACAGGTTTTTAGAGTTCATTTTCAGGCCTAGTAAAAGATGACTTAAGGTGACTTACTTAAAATGGAGTCGGTGCATGTTAGTAAGACCTAATTACATGCTTTCCTCATTAGTAATTAAATGGGGATTAGCACAGACTTAAGTTGGGAAGAAGGGGGGGACTTTTCGCACCCTCAACACAAGTGAGATACATGCATACAGGAGTGGTAAGAGGGGCAGGATGGCCCACCTCTCTTCCAAAACTGTACCTTTTAGTTACTCCTAAAGTAACAAATACCCTCTTCCAGCACATCTTCTGCCCTTTTTATCACTTCATCCCATGCAGGTGTACCTTTTATTGGCATCCGTGCATGAAACACACTTCTTAGACTCTCCCCACGTCATGCATATTCCTCAGGAGTACACGTCATATAAATGCACACTTCATCTCCTGCCAGGTCAACCCACACTTCTTTGTGGTTTTTTAAGTCAATCCACAATTCTTTGTGTTTTTTGAGTCTTGGGGCTGTTTGATGGTGGTGTGCCATAGAGTATTTACTATATCCCCTGTTTTGTAAATGGCCACCATACGATTTTTGGGTTTGTCATTTTCACCTGTTTGTACTTGGGCTTCCCTAGTACAAACAGGTGAAAGTATCATGAAGCGTTTTCCCATTTCTAGTTGGGTTACCCACAGTCACCATCATCATCACACTATTAGGAATTGGATCTTGACAACATTGTACTCCCAGTTGGCACACACAGAAGATCAGCAGGAGGAAGATGATAACAGTGCCCAGTAACTTCATTGCAGGCCCGAGCCATGATAGAACCCAGTCGAATGTTGTACTGAACCAGTCACTAGCTTCAATTCCACCTTCTTATTTCATCTGCACTCCGAGTTTGTGCACTACTGATATCACATGCAAGAATGTTCCATTTTCAGCATCTGAAGAAGGCATGAAAGTGCAACAGGCACTCCTGTTTTTTAGCAAACACTGTCTTCCATAGCTGTGAGCAGGTCGAGCATATAACGATTTTGCATCGTCATCAGTCTTAGTGCTCTTAGTTCTACCTTTATCACATTGAATCCTTCTTCTTTGTCATTGGCCAACTGGATCAGCTCCCAGCGCACAATTTGAAGCCACTTGGTATTTGCTTGTGCCTGGATGCTGGGGATAAGTGATGCAAAAAATGTCTCTGCTAAGTTGAATAGCTTATACTGATCACATAATTGCGCCAAGAGGTTTGAGGAGTGTTTTGAGAGGTAATTAGAGGCTGTCTTTTTGTGGGTCACTTGATCTTGTAGCTGATCCTCTGACAGCACCTCGTAGATGTTTTTTTTGTTGCTTGCCGGTTTGGGTGCCAGTGGCCACGCATTGGGCACCCCCTTCCCCTTTATATGGTTCTTCGGAATCACCAGCAGTGAAGAGTGCAGCGTTGCAAAAGCACAATGACCCCTCCATGATGGCAGGAGGTGCAAGTATGCCTGTTTGCCACACACCCAGTAATAGTCCATCAATGCAGATGTTCCTTTTCGCATGTCAGGTATTACAAGAGTTTTGTTGCAATGTGTGTTGGAACCCATGGATACCCTTCCTTCCCCCTGGACACACAGTTCATATGTTTCTTCATGCTGGATCTTTACTGGTTTTTCGAGAGCTGTGACCCATGTCAGTTTCGTTATATGCTGAGACCATACGTAGGCACAGGTGTCCTCCATCCACTGCAGTCTTTTGTACGATAGGCCACATAGAGCTTCTCGTTTGCACATCACTGTTGCATCTTGACATTTGTTTTCTACAAACATTGCCCCTTTAATTGCAAAGAATGGCCTCTTAAAACATGACATACCTTTAGGTTTCTTCTTGCACAATTGTTTGTCAGGAGGAAGCAGTTGTAGTTTTACTGTGTGTGCCTGGAAGGTGCGCCCTATCGTACGTAGTACAAGATGAATAAGATACTGGGCTTCCACTGAAGGGGATTCTTGTGACACTAAAACCTTAGGCATCCCTGCCACATGCGGTATCAGTGAAAACACATAACAACTACTGTTTGTGTCCTGTCTCCCCATGGTGCTCATATCAGAGTAGCACTTGTTAGACTGGTCCTGTGACTAAGATCCTCCACCTCATCTAATCCCAAACGGTGGTATGCATCATATTTGTACTGTCTTATTTGCCTCTTCTGTCTGTACATCAATTTGTTTTTACCAGTGGTCAGTGACCTTTTATACTGTTTATGCATACTGAGAACATGTGAGTGATCAATCAGGAAGAGACCCACGTCTGATGTTGCATTGATACCAATATTAAGCTGAGTGTTCAAATGTGCTTCTCACATGTAATTAGGAGATAAAGTATATACAATATTTACAATTGAGGTTGGATATTTAGGTTGTGTACTGGTCACTTGATGGTGTTGTCAACATTGTCGGAATAGAAAATGAATCAATGGGCCTCATTACACGGACGGCGGTAAGGGTTAACGGTCACCGTTAATGGCAACGGTGACCGTTAACCCTTACCGCCGTACTACGAGGTCCCTTTGCGGGTTGGAGGAATTAACGCCTGCTTCTTGCAGGCGTTAAGTACCAACCCGCTAAGGGACCTCGGAGCTAATTACGGCACCGCAAAATTGCGGTGCCGTAATTAGCGCCTTCCCCATTCCCATAGAGCCCTATGGGGCAGAAATGGGAATGGGGAAGGGCAATGGCGGAAGGGGGATTTACCGCCCCTCCAACCTTGGAATGGGGCGGTAAATCCCCTTTCCGCCAAGGCGGTGCCGGTAATTTACCGGCATGGTCCAGGGTGCTAATAGCACCCTGGATTACCGCCTTCCGTGTAATGAGGCCCAATGTGTATATACATATTACATTTTTACTTTCTTTCATTGCAGGTGACCCAGGCTGTGCTGACACCTTTGTATGATTCATGTGTAGTGTAGTGATGTTTAAGAAGGTTTTATGGTCCCATATTAGTTTCACACCATCCCATATTGGTCTGCTACCCTCTTGTATTAGTTATCCCTCAACTTCCCCTTCTTTTATGTCGCCAACAATAAACGTAACACTCCAATACAACCCCAGACACAACAAAATGGTGGAAAATAAAATGGCCATGAAATACAGGCCACAGTCATAAGAATAGCATCTGACTCAATTTTATTTGTAACTACTTTCTGCCACCCTTACACCTATAGAGTGGGATCTAAGGGGTTAATCATGTTTTCAGTTCATCAGCATTGTTAAACATTTTAAAGGTACATCTTTAATCTTGCGAGAGAGAGAGACAGAGAGAGGGAGCATGATAAGCAATACATTATTTTTAAAGACATATATTTCTCTTGTACTCCTATATTGCTATCACTCAACTATCTCTTATGTCACTGCGCTGTCTTATCCTCTATCCATTAAGGAGTTGCTGTCCTTGTTCACCTTCCTGGATTGTTTCTGGTACTACACGGTCATATGATTTCCTGTAATCCGACAGATTGATCCCGTGTTTCATTTCCTTTATCTTTACTGAACACAAAAGGGCCATGAAATTGTGGACTGTTCCACCTGCGTACAAAACCTGCGTACAAAACCTCGGACATATACTAGTTCCCCAGGCATTAAAGGACTTGGTGGGCTGTCTGCTGCGGGTGTTGAAGTATCTGTTTCATTTTCTCTAGTAAAGGGAGTGGCCATTTGTTTTAAGATCACTCACACTGCCTTTGTGAGCTGTGTGAGATATTCCTTAAATTCTTCTCCTAGCACTATGGGACTTCTACGGGCATCATACATTCTTCTTACCGAGGACAAGAGCATTTGTATTTGTTGCCGAGTTACTATTTCATGGTGGGACAAATGGTGGTCCTTACTTGGCTGGGTGCGCAGTTGAAACAAGGCCAGTGGAAGACAATAGACCTAGTTCTTTTTAAGAGTATGGCAGATTTTGGACAACCTAATTTTGAGAAGGATGTTGATTTTTTCTACAACCCTGTTTGCTTTAAGTTATACATTGAACGAATGTTATGCTTTATTCCCAATAATGTGGTAACTTCTTTGAAAAGATAATTCACAAAATGTGTCCCATTGTCGGAGCATATGACATTGCATATGCCTCAACATGGGAATAATTCTCTTAAAACAGATTTAGCTGCACATTTTGCATCTTGGTGAGCACAGGCACCAGCGTGCACCCAGCGAGAAAAGGGGCAAACCACTACAATTAAGTACCCTGCCCCATTGCACCTCTCTCCCATATCTGCATAGTCAATGTGCAGTTCATGGAAAGGTCCGATGGGGCGAGGCAATGTTCCCTGCAATGTTCTTAGAGTCATCCCAGAGCTGATCGTTTGACATGTTATGCACTCAATTGTGAACTTATTAATGTATTACTGGAGGTTCGGAATGAAGCAGTCCTCTTGAATGTCTGCCGCAATGTGTTGTTTTGATGTGTGAGCTGGAAAGTGTAACTGCGCAAATGCTATTTGCAACAGTTCTACAGGCATCACTACTTTCCCTTTAGTATCTTGTCTCTATAGGGGGTCTGTGGGTGACTGTGTGCATCCCCTTTTTGCCCACAACTCTTGTTCTCTCTGGGGTGCTTTTGGAGCTCTATTATTTGTGCTGTGTGGAAGAAGTTATAGCCACCATCTTTGGGCTCCTCTGCACGTTCTTTCATCACGCATTCAGTTGCTAAGTGTAACGCTCACCTGATTCTCGCAGAGGCGCCGGTCTTGACTGGGCAACTACCGTATCTTCAAAGGTGATGTGTAGCACCCGGTTGGCTCTTTGGGCTGGACCTCTGTGCACTGTATGCCTGACTTCAAGAGTGAGATGTCTGCAGATAGAAAATATGGGATTAATGAACTGGGGTTATTGGGGTGTCCCTATCTCTTCCTTTTTTGCTCTCCTGTAGACCCCCAAAGGTTAACGCTCTCACCTTAGGTAAGTGGATGCCGAGCTCTCCATCTGCCTCGGGGCAGGGTGCTGTAACCAGTTTCTTCACTGGGTAGGTAGAACAGACCTCTTGACTTCAGAGGACTGCTGTCCGTTGTTTACTGCACGAACGGTAAGTTTCGAGTAATTCTATTGTCTTTAAAGTCTTTAGTAATGATGTCTCTTGTTTTGCGGGGTTCCGGCGATGGCGGATGACGGGCTGAAGTGAGTTGAAGATGGAGTCCGTGTGATGAATAGAAGCGCCTGGAAGCACGTAAGTAAGCGCTTGTTGCCTGCGTCACGATGCGCTCTAACTGTCTTTTATTTTGCAGGTACGAGTTCGGAGCGGCTGCAGGGTGCCGGAATACCCACTGGGTTAGATGTGGAAAGGAGTAATGGCACGTGAGTATTAAAGTTCCCCAATGTCTTTAAACGCACCTTGTTTTGTCTTTCAGATGCGGGATGCAGCGCCGAAGGCCTCCGGAGCGTGCGAAGAGTTGGTAAGCTTTTGTCTTTCAGATGCCGGAATGCAGTGTGAAGACCTCCGGAGCGCGCGAAGAGTAGGTAAGCCTTTGTCTTTCAGATGCCGGAATGCTAACCTGTTCTTTCTTGTCTTTATAGGTGTTGCTGAAGACTGGATTCAGGATGGTAAGCCTTTTTTCCTTAGGCCCAGGATCCGATGCAGAAGACACGATGAGCGTTCTGCTGCAGAGGATGCAGAATAACGCAAAGCAAGATTCATCCACCGGGTGTGGTTTAAATAGCCTCCTGTAGTGCTTAGGTGTCTCCTTCCACAGCCACGCCTAGGTAAGAAAAGAGTTCCTGCCTTCCAGAAGAGTTCCAGTGTTCTGAATCTAGGGAGTGGCTCCTGCCCCACCCAACAGGAAAAGTAGTTCCAAACAGAAGAGGATCAGAGGCTCAAGTGGCAGGCAAGTAAGCAGCATGGTCTGCTGCACGTAAGTCCACCCAAGCATTATGAGCCCGGCGCTTCCAGCGCTGGGACTGGGCATATTTATGAGCCTGGTGCCACTGGCGCCAGGACTGGGTCCAAAAGGTCCCAATTGGGACTGGTTGGCACTCGGAACCTGGGTTATGGATCAGCTTCCAAGGGAGTTGGGAAAACCCTGACCTTTTGGAAGCAGAGATCATGACAGTACCCCCCCTCAAGGCCCCTCCCAAACCGGGCTTCTCCGGGGGTTTTGGCTTGTCAGGAAATGTTCGGTGAAATCTTTTGATTAGGCGAGGAGTGTGGACATATTCAGCAGGTTCCCAGGATCTCTCTTGGGGGCCGTAGCCTTTCCAGTCAATTAAGTAAAATAGTTTAGATTTTGAGATCTTGGAGTCCAGAATGCTTTTGACTTCAAACTCGAGTTCTCCATCAACTAGGATGGGTTTTGGAGATTTAGTTAGTCGGGTTTGAGGTTGCAAGGGTTTTAATAGAGAGACGTGGAAGACCGGATGTATCTTCATGTGCGGGGGCAAGTCCAACTTGACCGCTACTGGGTTTACTATGGTAGTGATGGAATAGGGACCAAGGTATCTTGGGTTGAATGTGCGTGGCCCTTTTAGAGGTAGATATTTGGTGGATAACCAGACTTGGTCCCCTACTTGATATTGAGGGGCTTCCTTCCGATGTTGATCTGCTCCTTTCTTGTATTGTTCTTTAGCCCTTTGAAGGTGAGAAACAGCTTCCTTAAAGGCTTGGGTGATTGTAGAATGCAGGTAGTCTACTGCTGGTGTTTCAAGAGCTTGGAGGGGATCCAACTCCGAGGTTCGAGGGTGACTGCCGTACAAAAGAAAAAACAGTGTTTTCCCAGTTCCCGAATGGACAGAGTTATTGTAGGCATATTCGGCTATCCAAAGGATGTCTTTCCAAGTTTTTTCAGTTTGTTGCAGCATGCAGCGTAAATACTGTTCCAGAGTTTGATTGGTCCTCTCGGTTTGTCCGTCGGTCTGAGGGTGGTGACTGGTCGATAGTCTCACATCAATTTGAGCCGACCGACAGCAACTTTGCCAAAAATGAGAAATAAATTGACTACCTCGATCCGAAATTAGAACCGAAGGAAAACCGTGTAGCCGGACGATGTTTTCGAGAAATTCTCGGGCCAGAGTTGCTGCTGTTGGCAAGCCTTTGAGCGGAATGAAATGCGCCATCTTGGAGAATAAGTCCACGATTACTAGAATCGTATTGTATCCGGAGCATGGAGGTAGATCGGTGATGAAGTCCATAGAAAGCGTATGCCAAGGGCGAGGTGGGATGTCAATAGGGCGTAAGAGGCCTGCTGGTCTTTCCTTTTGACTCTTGTTTTGGGCGCATACTCCACAGGACAGTATAAAGTCTCTGATATCTTTTTTCCAAGACGGCCACCAGAAGTAGCGCTTGATCTTTTCTGAGGTCTTGGCAATACCGGGATGACCTTCCATTAAAGAATCGTGATAACAAGATATTACTTTTTTCTGTAAATCTGTGCTGGGTAGGTATAATCGTTCTTGGAAATACAATAGGTTGTCCTTTACTGCAAAGTCCTTTCCCTGCAGATGCCAATTCTGTATGTCTGCTGGAGTTACAAGTTGCCTGGCTTTATCCTTAACTTCTTCTATGGATTCTGTGGCGATTACACCCAGAATTCTTTGTTCGGGAATGATTGGTACAGGTTTAGGGTTGATCAAGTGTTCTTCCACTCCCATCCGAGAAAGGGCATCAGCTTTACCGTTCTTTGTACCAGGTCGATAGGTAATTATGAAGTCAAACTCGGCAAAGAATAATGCCCAACGGAGTTGTCTAGAGGATTGGGCTTTTGCGGTTTTCAAATATTGCAGGTTTCGGTGATCCGTAATCACAGTAACGGTGTGTCGGGCCCCCAGCAGATAATGCCGCCAAGCCTTAAAGGCAGACTTGATAGCCAGAAGTTCCTTGTCAGTAATCGTGTAATTGATTTCAGGAGGCGAGAATTTGCGGGACCAAAATGCCACGGGATGCAACTGATTGGTTACCGGGTCCTTTTGTGATAGAACTGCCCCCATGGCAAGGCTTGAAGCATCAGTTTCCACGATGTAGGGGAGTTCGGGGCGAGGGTGTTTTAAGATTGGTGCAGAGATAAATTTAGTCTTCAAATCCTGGAAAGCTTGTTCCGCCTCGGTAGACCATTCAAAACGTTTGTTTTTCTTTAACAAGGCAGTGATGGGCTGGACTATTCGAGAGAATTCGGGGATAAACCTGCGGTAAAAGTTAGCGAAGCCTAACATGCTTTGCACACCTTTTACGGAGGATGGTGATGGCCATTTGAGAACTGCATCGACCTTCTTTGAATCCATACGTACTCCGCCAGGTGATAATATGAATCCCAAGAATTCAACTTCAGTCACGTTGAAAACACATTTTTCCAACTTAGCGAAAAGTTTGTGTTGACGCAATCTTTCGAGGACCATTTTCACGTGTTTCCGATGTTCAGATTCCGATGAAGAATAAACAAGGATGTCGTCAATGTAAACAACAACAGACACATCTATGAGCTCTCTGAGGACATCATTCATAAAATATTGAAAGGCGGCCGGGGGCATTGCAAAGTCCGAAGGGCATGACCTGATATTCAAATAGCCCATACTTGGTGCGGAAGGCCATCTTCCATTCATCGCCCTCTTTTACTCGTACCAAGTGGTAAGCTCCTCTAAGATCCAGCTTTGTATATATGCATGCTTTTCTGACTTGGTCCAGGAGTTCAGGGATCAAAGGTAACGGATATCTATTCTTAACGGTGATCTGGTTCAGGGAGCGATAATCGATACAAATTCTAAGGTCTCCTTCCTTTTTTGGAACGAAGAACAAAGCTGAAGAAGCAGGGGACTTGGAAGGACGAATAAACCCATTCGCCAGGTATTGATCCAGGTATTGTCGAAGGTGAAGGTTCTCAGGCTCGGTGAGGGCATAAATTCTACTACAAGGAGGAGTAGATTCAGGTATCAGGTCTATCTGGCAGTCATAAGACCTATGAGGAGGTAGAGAGTTAGCCTGATCCTTCCGGAAAACATCTTGGTATTCTAGGTATTCGGGAGGTAACTGGGGAGTCTCTGAAGAAGTTGCTGCCAGTGCAACACCAGGTGGAGGGTGACAAGTAGAGACACATTCTGGAAACTGGACCGTTCTTGCTCGCCAATCGATCAGAGGATTGTGTTTCTCTAACCAAGGTATTCCTAGAATAATCTGAAACTGAGGGGCCTTGATCACATCGAATACGATCTTCTCATGGTGTCCATCTTGACTTACTAGCGTCACCTCTTGAGTGGTATGCGTTACTGGCCCGGAGGCTATCTCCGTACCATCCACTGTAGTAATGACGTCCTTTACAGCCTTGGGACAAAGAGTTAGATTCATCCTCAAAATCATTTCATGATCCACATAATTGCCGATGGCACCGCTGTCGACGTAAGCTTCAATTGCATGTAATCGATCCGAATTATCAGGGCTAATGAGGACCATAGGCATCACGAAATGCGTGGTCACGGAACTGGTTTTCACGCTCGGCAAGAGGACCTCTATTCTTGTCGGGCGAGGTCGTTTCCCTGCTCAGAGTTTGTAACTTTGGTAACTGCAGCTCCTACTGCCTTCTTGGCAGGTTTCACCGGACAGTCTCGAAGAAAGTGCCCTGAGTTTCCGCAATATAGGCATAATTGCAACTGTTTTCTCCTTTCCCGCTCCTTTTGTCTTAGAGGACCTTTCAGACCCCCTATTTGCATGGGTTCCCCAGAGTCTACTCCTTTGGAAGGAGTTGGCGACTTGGAAAATACTCGAGCATCAAACTTGGAACGGTCGGCCTTCCTGTTCTGCAGTCTATGATCTATTTGAATGACCAAGTCTATATAATCCGAACAGTCTTGTGGGGGATTCACTACTTGGGCTAAAACGTCTTTGAGCTCTCCACGTAGACCTCTATAAAACAGCGTAATCCTTTTGTCCTCAGGCCATTGAGTTTCCACTATTAGTCTATTGAAAGATGCAATATAAGCCAAAAGGTCTTGATTACCCTGTCGCAACGAAAGAAGCTCATTGTCCGAGGCCTGCCCCTGTGAATGTCTTGCGAACAGTTTTTCCATACTAAGCTGAAAGGCTTGAAAATCATGGAGAACCGGATCATCTTGATTAACTAGAGGGATCGACCAGTCTGCCGCATTGCCACTAAGGTACTAAAGTACAAAAGCTACTTTAGCTTGATCAGTTGGAAAGGCTGCTGGCTGGCATAAGAAGTGCAACCGGCACTGATTGATAAATACTGCAAACCTCTTTGGGTCACCAGAAAATCGTTCGGGTGGAGCCAGAGGTACATTCCCAGGTAGGTTGATCTGCACTGGATTCATAGAGGATGTTGAAGGAAGATTTGCCCCTGATGCGGGTAACGGGGTCTGTCCGGCTTGTGACTGTAGCAATTGTCTAGCAAGACCGTCAGTTCTCTCCTTGGAAATAATTAGTTCCCTTCTTAGAGCATTCGTTTCCTGACGAGCTGCATGCACTTCTGCCCTTAGTTCCCCAAGTACCCGGGCTAGGTGGTCAGTATCCGAGGTTTCCATAGCGCCTGGGCGAGAGTTTTGCGGTAGGCTTTGCGTTCTGTAACGCTCACCTGATTCTCGCAGAGGCGCCGGTCTTGACTGGGCAACTACCGTATCTTCAAAGGTGATGTGTAGCACCCGGTTGGCTCTTTGGGCTGGACCTCTGTGCACTGTATGCCTGACTTCAAGAGTGAGATGTCTGCAGATAGAAAATATGGGATTAATGAACCGGGGTTATTGGGGTGTCCCTATCTCTTCCTTTTTTGCTCTCCTGTAGACCCCCAAAGGTTAACGCTCTCACCTTAGGTAAGTGGATGCCGAGCTCTCCATCTGTCTCGGGGCAGGGTGCTGTAACCAGTTTCTTCACTGGGTAGGTAGCGCAGACCTCTTGACTTCAGAGGACTGCTTTCCGTCGTTTACTGCACGAACGGTAAGTTTCGAGTAATTCTATTGTCTTTAAAGTCTTTAGTAATGATGTCTCTTGTTTTGCAGGGTTCCGGCGATGTCGGATGACGGGCTGAAGTGAGTTGAAGATGGAGTCCGTGTGATGAATAGAAGCGCCTGGAAGCACGTAAGTAAGCGCTTGTTGCCTGCTTCACGATGCGCTCTAACTGTCTTTTATTTTGCAGGTACGAGTTTGGAGCGGCTGCAGGGTGCCGGAATACCCACTGGGTTAGATGTGGAAAGGAGTAATGGCACGTGAGAATTAAAGTTCCCCAATGTCTTTAAACGCACCTTGTTTTGTCTTTCAGATGCGGGATGCAGCGCCGAAGGCCTCCGGAGCGTGCAAAGAGTTGGTAAGCTTTTGTCTTTCAGATGCCGGAATGCAGTGTGAAGACCTCCGGAGCGCACGAAGAGTAGGTAAGCCTTTGTCTTTCAGATGCCGGAATGCTAACCTGTTCTTTCTTGTCTTTATAGGTGTTGCTGAAGACTGGATTCAGGATGGTAAGCCTTTTTTCCTTAGGCCCAGGATCCGATGCAGAAGACACGATGAGCGTTCTGCTGCAGAGGATGCAGAATAACGCAAAGCAAGATTCATCCACCGGGTGTGGTTTAAATAGCCTCCTGTAGTGCTTAGGTGTCTCCTTCCACAGCCACGCCTAGGTAAGAAAAGAGTTCCTGCCTTCCAGAAGAGTTCCAGTGTTCTGAATCTAGGGAGTGGCTCCTGCCCCACCCAACAGGAAAAGTAGTTCCAAACAGAAGAGGATCAGAGGCTCAACTGGCAGGCAAGTAAGCAGCATGGTCTGCTGCAGGTAAGTCCACCCAAGCATTATGAGCCCGGCGCTTCCAGCGCTGGGACTGGGCATATTTATGAGCCTGGTGCCACTGGCGCCAGGACTGGGTCCAAAAGGTCCCAATTGGGACTGGTTTGCACTCGGAACCTGGGTTATGGATCTGCTTCCAAGGGAGTTGGGAAAACCCTGATCTTTTGGAAGCAGAGATCATGACACTAAGTCTTTTTGGAAGTATGCCGCTTGTTTTGTTGTGGCATCTGCCACTGCATTTCCCAGTGATATCTCATCTTTATTATTAGTGTGGGCTTGGCATTTTACCAGGGCTACTAATGATTGTTCTCCGAGTGCATCTATCAGTTCATTTTGTAATTTTTTATGTTGCTTGGGTGACCCATATGCACTCCTGAACCCTCTCCTCCTCCATCTAGAGAGTCCAGCATGTACCATAGTTATTACATATGCTGAGTCTGTATATATTGTCACTGCACACCCTTTGTTTGCGTGAAGCGCTTCAATTAGTGCAACTTATTCGGCCACTTGAGCTGAATAATGCATCAGCAATCTCTTCTGTATGAGCACCTCGTATTCCCCTTCCTCCAACCTTACCACTGCTGCCACAACATGTTTTTCACCAGTCTCTCGACAAATGGACGCTGACCCATAGAAAAAATATACTTAACCTTCACTCAAGGGAATCTCACTTGCTTTGGGAATGTCGTCTCCCTCTCCCTCATATGTGGCACAGTCATGTGCTTGCAAATCTTCCAATGTGCATGGCTCTGTGAAAAATGTGGCAGGATTCACTGTTTTGCAATGGACCAGGTGAATCCTTGTGCTTGAAATGATTATTTCATAGGTGGTGGCTCTGTGTGTAGTGAGTGTGGACTTAGATCATTCCAATATAGCAAACAGAGAATCTTCAACAAACAATGGGCCTCATTACGAGGTTGAAGGTAGACATGGCTGCCTCCAAAACCCTTCCGACTCCGGCCTGGTGAATGGAGTAATCACCGGTCCATTCCGAGGTCGAAGGGACCGGTAATTCCCCATTCACAAGGGCCATTCCCCATTCCCATTTGAGCCTCCATAGGGCTCAATGGGAAGGTGGAAATAACGGTACTGCAAATTGCGGTACCGTTATTGACCCCGGTGTCACTTTGCGGGTCCCGTCCTTAAAGCCTGCAAAAACTAGGTGTTAAGGAAGGACCTGCAAAAATAACTCGTAGTAGGGCGGTAAGGGATTACCTGCGTCGGTGCCCTTACCGGTAATCCCTTACCGCCCACCTCATAATGAGGCCCAATGTCACTGAACACCCCATCACGATTGTGGAACTTTTTTCAGTCACAAAGACGACTGCAGCAAGAGCCTGTACGCATGCAAAATGGCCTTGCATCACTGAATCGAGGGTACTGCTGTAGTAAGCTAGTGGTTTATAGCCCAACAATGTTTTTTTGTGTCAATACTGCAGTCATCAGTGTACCATGAGAACAAGAAACATTCTCGTTCATAATCAGGTGTGGCAAGGATGGGTGCTGCACAAATCAGTTCTTTTAATTTTGTGAAAGCAGTGTGCATTTCAGAGGTCCAAGTTATGATTGTATTTTCTTTCTGTTCTTCCTTTAAAGCCTGCAGTAGGGGTTGTGTGCATGTGGCATAGTCTAAGACCCACACCCTACAATAATTACATATACCAAGGAACTGATGCATGTCCTTTACTGTGTGGGCCTGGCTGTCACCCGTACTGTCACCGCTCTGTCAGGGATTATTCTCTTACCATCTTTCAATATTAATTGTACCAGATACAACATTTCTGCCAAACAGTATTGCAGTTTGTTCTCATCCACTTCGTACCCCTTGTGGGCCAATAATGTTAACAAGGTGACTGAGTCTTTCCTGCACATCTCCTCCCCCTTACTGCACACTAGGAGGTCATCAACGTATTGAATGATAGTTCTTTGAACAGCGATATTGCTGAGATCTTCGTACAATATTCTGTTGAAAATGCTTGGGCTTTCACAATATCCCTGGGGCAATCGACAATGCTCGTATCCCCTAGAGTAAATGCTGTCAGGTGTTGGTAATCTGGATCGAGGTATGCTGAGAAGGGGGCATTTTTCAAGTCCACCACAGTTAAGTGGGTGTACTTCTTCTGGATGCTGCACAAAATGGACGCCGGGTTCGGAACAAGAGGGAACTCTTTTTGAACAATATCATCAAGTGGGCGAAGGTCCTGCACCATCCTTCATGATTCCGCCTTTTGCTTTCTTAATCAGATAAATTACGGTATTACATGGGGAATTCAATGGTACAATAATGCCCTGTTGTAATAATGCGTATACAGTGGCTTTTATACCCTCCTCTGCTTCTTTTAACAGTGATTACTGTCTTACTCTGGGCAACACTGCTCCTGGTTTGAGCTTTATTTTTATTGGGGTCACTTCCTTCAACAGCCCTACATCATGGGGGTTTGTAGTCCATAAATGGGGTGGCACTAGTTGCAAATCTTTTTCACAGGAAAACGGCAGTTCGCTGAAAATGGTCATGAGGAGGTTTGTCACTTGTCTGTTTTGTGCCATGATGTCACTAGGCATACATAATTTCAGTATTATTTCACTGTCAGTGTCATTGTCCGCGAACAGCTCTTTATTGGATAATTCGCGCAGCGCTATGTTTGGGTCAATACACAACACTGTTCTCCACTCTCAACCGTGTATGTCCAGTCCAATTGCCACAATATGTTTTGCAGAAACCTGAGCCTACTGTAGGTAGAGAGACAAAATGGTGCCGGGCACTATCTCGGGGGTCACTACTGGGTGAAAGACAAAATCAGAGGGCACTCTCCAATCTTTGCGTGTAATCTCTGGCACTACCCTTGCTAGCACCTGTATACCATAGACAAACATTTTCGCGTTGGTTGGTACTCTTCGGACAACTGTCTCATTTGCCATTGTTTGTAGGAGAAGCATTGCTCGTATGGAACATATACCTGAGGTAGAACATACGATTCCTCTGTCTGTAAATGCGATGGTCATGTTCAATCTACTTAGTAAGTCTCGCCCTAGTAAATTAACGGGTGAGTCTTCATTATACAGTAGGGGTGCCCGCACTGTTCTTCCTCCTATTTTGACACCTAGCTCTTCTGTGTAAGGAACCGTGACTACAGCCGTAGAAAATCCCTGCATTTCGAGATTCTTGCCAGATAATGGAAAATCATCTTCACACAAACATAATTTCTCTGCCCCATAAAGATGAACTGTTTATTTCCTATCTTTGCCCCACCAGTGGTTCCTTGTCTGGACGTAAGGTAGTGGATAGGACTGGACATGCAAGGGTTCTCTTTGGGCTGTCCTAATTTGGGTGGGTGTTCGTTCCTGGCATGAGAAAACATTTTCACTTAACACACATGTTCCCTGATAAGGTGCTGGAGCGCCAATAGTGGTGGTGGGGAATGGATTTGTATGTGTGTGTGTGATACGATTTTGTTGTGTTGGATGTGTTTGTGCAGTGTACCATGGTGTGGGCCTATTGTCAGGTTGCCCATCCTGTGTGAAGGGGCCCATGGGAGTCCATACGGGCTACGGGTTCCCATACTTTTGTTCATTGCTGTACGTCTGTGCATTCTGGAAATTGGCTACATGTCGGACAAGACATTCCCTTGCAAAGTGGCCCCACCTTCCACACGACCAACATGGTCCAGGTCCACCCCCATAGTCCTTGTCCTCCATATGCATAACCACCCCCTTCTCCTCGTGGTGCTCAATACCCACCTCTTTCTCTTGCTGGTCTTACCTGCAATTGGGGTCCCACGTACTGTTCCTCTACACCCCACTGCTCTTGACCATTGTTCACCCATGTAGCTGCCATCCTGGCCTGTAGCACTAGCGGCCCCTCCCCTTCATCTCCCTGATGTTCCAAGGGAGGCGCAGCAGCTACTGACGCAACCTTTAATAACTAACTCTGTAGCAGCTTTGCTTCATCAGCTAATCTCCTCTAAGCTATTTCTTTTTCCCTTTCTTTGATACTCCTGCAGTGGAGTACTGTAATGCTTTGTATTTTTGGCCACCCTTTGGCTTCTATCCCAGCAATTTTATCAAGGGCTTTCTATACCTCCTTTGGGAGGCCTTGGTTGATGATAAAATAGAAAAGTGAGGTAGACTGGTCCCAGGCCGTGCCTGTCTCCACCCGCCACAGTTCCTGCACCAGAAGAATCGACTGCACAGCATCTTCTTCATCCTACATGGTACATTGCATTACAGAGTGTAAATCTGGTGTGTCGGGAAAGTTCTCCACAGTGCATACCAAACCTTTGCTCTTACATTGTTAAAGGAAGCCCCATTGTGCAAGTCATTTCCCATGGTCACTCCCGGAAATGCTGCCTTCACCCACACTGTGTCTGCATGATCTCGAACTGCAGACGCTAATGGGCTTTTGATGTCTCTGATTGCTAAGGGCATTCCTGCGGTATTCTTTTCAAATGCATATATCCATTTTCCTGCACCCCCAAAAGGAGTGGAGGTGCTTTCAATAGGTTGTTTTTTTCCATTAATGCCCAGGGCACATAATGGGGCTGTCGGGCTCCCTTATAGTTGAGGGGCTTCTGTAGTTTCGTTCTCACTTTTACTCCTTTCCTTTTGGACAATGCTATTCTCCCAAACCTGTTTCAGAGCCTCCCCTCCGATCCTTGTTTGGTTGTGGTTACTTGTGGAGTGGTCCATTAGATCTGCTGTATCCCTCCTACGTCCACTTCCTCAACATCATCAAAATCACTCCTACATTGCTCATCTCATTCTGATGCTACTGTATCATATCCCACATTTTCTCCCTCCCCTTCTTGTTCCAATCGCACTGATTTGATCAGAGCACTGTCTATTCTGAAAAGGAAATCTCTGGATTTCCATTTGTCTTCTGGTATCGGCACAGCACTTGCTAATGGAAGTGTTACTGGAATGTGCCCACCCATTGCAGATGGTAGTGTGCTTTTGCATATTGTTCGTAACCTGGCCAGCTCTGCCTGGGTGGACGTTAACACTATTTCTAAATCTCGAGTGGTGGTCCTACAGGTGCAGAAGTAGTATTTAGTGGATCATAACGAGGAGGTGGGGCTGTTGCTGGGGTCGTGGGAGCCCTGGGTCCTGGCACGTACACTCAGTCTGCATATCTCTTGGCAGGCCTGGTAAGCATTGGGTATAATTTTCTCAGTTCTTCTCTCTCCTTTTCCTTGCCTTCCCCTTCTCGGTTTTGCATTGCTAGGGGCTCCATTTCGACATTCTGTTTATTTGTAGGGGTGCTTCTTTGAATATCCTCCACACATCTAACACTTATCTTCTATTCTGTAATTTGTTTCCCTTATATTCTGCCATTAAGTATGTGCCTACATGTTTTATTACCCCTTTATCAAAATAACCTTCCTCTGGCCAGATAATTGGTGACCCCTTCTCCTTTATTTCCATCACCCATTGCCAATGGTATTTTTTTACCAGGTCATTGTACAAGGGGAGGTGTTTACAAATGTGTGCAAGTGGTGTATCTAAACCCATGTTGGTCAAAAAGGCTTTCTCTTCCTGTCCTGTCTCTTTTTACTAACACACATTAACCTCTAGCGCAGCAGTTATGATTTTTCTCAATTTCTTAATGTAAACATTACTTGTTCATCATCATAGCAGACATAAACGACAACATTTTTTCAAACATTTCAATTGAATGGACAAGGCAACAAATGCACAAACGACATAAAACAAGAAATGTGAAACTATTGGAATAGCCCCGTTTACCCTGAACTCCTTCCTGTCTAACCCCTACTTATGCTCTTCTTCCACACTCTGCCTTCACATCACCCTTGCCCGTCCTGGGCCTACCTCCTGAAAGTTATAGATTACTATAAGGGAAAATAAAATACTACTATTTCCCGAGCCTACCAAATATACAAGGCTCCTACTTTTACTCCTTATCCTCACTTATTTCCTGCACTGGTTGGGAAGTGCTTCGCGGCACCGCCTTTCACCCCCTTTCAGAGCTTTGTTCCTGTGTCGCCTCTTATATTTTTACCATATATTGCTATATACAAATCTAATGGCCATGAAAAAGAAGAAGCACTTTTCTTTACTACTTTCACTCTATTCAATCACTCACAACCCAACCCTTGCATATTCCCACTAATGAATCTGTTCCATACCTTCCCCTTCCCTCCTTTAATTCCTCTTGCAATCAATACTCACGTGTCTGTGGTAATCCAAGAGCCTCTGAGAGTGATCTATCCACAAGTGGGGGCCTCCCAGTTGCGGCACTGTCCGGCTCTGGCGAGCAGATTGGTAATTTGCAAAGCCGGGACCCACAAAACCTGATTGTAGCCTATGCATTTGTTTTGACTTCTGGTCAGCTGTAGGTCGGGATCAGTCTTGATGGGGAAGCCCTAGATCTCACAGCAGTACGGGGATGTCAAGAAATATCACGTCGGGTGGTCAACAAATGAAGGGATCCCATCCCCATCACAATATTCCAAAATCAGAATAATGGACACTCCCTGCTAGGGAATGAGACGAGGAGATTGAATTGCAAGTAAAACAAAGATTTATCTCAGAAAAGTTTTGCTTCAGAGAACTCTGGTGCCGGAGAGCGCTCTGCCAAACATTACATGGGCAGCACTTTATGAAGGGAAAAATCATTACAAATGACATCATATTATGGATGCAAAATTCAGAAACACAATTGGATGAAGTAGTCAGAGTAGTATGGAACCATATGGGACGATCCCAGGGAATTGGGTGGTGCTTAGCTGTCACTGCTAGAACACGTGGGTCAGCTGGGCTCATCTTTGCGAGGTGAAGGTCAGTCCAGCAAAAATGACACTTTCCCTGACTAACTTATCTTGCAATAACAACATTTGAGAATATAAGACAAATGATACTCGTAAAGTCATGTAGGAATGTGGTTGCTTCTCAGAGTTTATAGACAAGTTATAGAAAGGCATTGTATCCTCTGCACCCCAGTACCCATAAACTTAGAATCCCTGACCCAGGTGCCCACCTTCGAGAGTTTGATCTACCAAATGCCTCATGATACGAATAGATAAGTGTTAGGATTAGAAAGGATGCATGAGTGCCAGGGGCATGGGTCCTTGTGAGGTGCATTTTCCTGACTACTACAGAGTGTATCTGGATCAAAGAATCGAGGGGCATGGGCCTGGTAGTTTACAGTTTGGCAGGGTGGGGGTCAAAGAAGGACACTGGCAGATTAGTGGAGACGAATGGGCACTCAGGTGGGGGCCTGTTCTGTTCTCACACAGTGCCGTGAGCTCGTCTGTTCTAGGACAATACTGAAGATTGTAACAATGAATAGCTCAACTTCCGTGTGAACAGGATTTGTGCAAAGCTGACAGGAGGCATTGGAGTGGGGGCCGGGTCTGGCGGAGTGAATAGCATGATAGAGGGAGAGACAGGTTTTCAGAGATCATTTTCAGGCCTAGTAAAAGATGACTTCAGGCGAGTTACTTAAAATGGAGTCGGTGCATGTTAATAAGACCTAGATACATGCTTTCCTCGTTAGTAATTAATTATGATTAGCACAGACTTCAGTTGGAAAGAAGGGGTGACGTCTCCCACCCTCAACACAAGTGAGATACATGCATACGGGAGTGGTGAGAGGGGCGGGATAGCCCACCTCTCTCCCAACACTACACATAATAAGTAAACACAGTATACCTAAATTGTTCCCTAATACTTATCATTAGTTACCTTTTATTTATTTTTCAAACATTGTACTATATGGTTTTTATATCTATAACCTACTGTTTACTTGTTTCATAAGTAAACAGTCTTGCCTTTCCACACTCCCTCACAACCAAAAATATTTTTAATGGAACCATTCATGTAACCTAGCACTTATAGGGAACACTTGTACACATTAAAATATACAGTGTTTTACACAATAAAACAGAAGTAGAAGATTAGAGAATGCTATTTTCTCTTTTAGTTTATATACTCTTCAGAATATTACCTTTACATGCATTTCATAATAACAATCCATCTCCAACTTTACATAAAACACTTATTACCCTATTTTTACATTTCAAATTTTTAATATGCATGTTTACATTCGTAAAGCATATTACACATATATTTCAATACATTGGTTCTAACAACATTAAGTAAACATTTGTTAAATCCTTTGTCAATCTAGCTTGGTGTATGACTATCGAGACATTACAAACAAGCCAATCTACTTCTGTACTCACCCATGTCTTGAAATGTCCACATTCAATGGACTTCATGAAAAATAATTTCACATGTTTTAAAAGTTGTCTTACTAACAGAAATTTGACCACATTTAAAATTCATTATTGACGAGTTAAACTTACTTCCATCTGCACAGTCTCTTTGAAACATAATCAATACATAGTTATTAAAAACTAGATTTTGCAGTGTTGATTGTAAATTACAGCCACAGTCACTGCATTGCATGTCATGGAATGCTTACGTTACAAGATCAGTAACATGTACACTGTTCTGATCAGGGATAGGCACATACACACATCTTTCACATAGATCTAGAGTAGAATATCCTTTCTTACATTGTGGACACATATTATTCCACTCGTGACTAATTCCTACATACCTAACAGTTTCCTTCACTAATATATCAAAGACAGTCATTAATAATTCATGACCATCTTCCTATGTATTTTGAGAAAATTGTTGATTTCCACTTGCAATCGCTACTACATTTGGATTGACATTGCCAAATGTAAGCTGCATGTTTATTCATATACAGATGTTTTAAGAAATGAAAGTTCCACACATAGCTGCTTCCCTACTGTGGGAGCTATTTCTTGCATCAATGGAGTCATGTGAAACAACATAAACAAAGCTGCATTACAATAGCAGTCAACTCCTGTTTCATTACTAAATCTGCAATGAGAGTTTGTTATAGTTGAGCAACTCTCCAACTGTTAAATTCTGCTGTTTTTATTTGTGTTATAAGGACTGATTTAATTGCAATGTGTTCTCACTGACTCCTTACGTTTTCTGGCTGAGATCTTCACAGGTATATGTATAAGGTTCAGGTGAGGAGCATACAGTACAGGGAACCTATCATATTCTTCAATGCAAGAAATTTTATCTGGCACTTTTCTTTCCCCAATGCTTATTAAAAATAAACCTTCTATATTTTTCAAACGTGACAAAGGTACATATGATATTCCTTCCTTAAACACAGTATGACCAATGTCAATAAGTGCTGCTACTAAAGTCAACCCTTGTGATTTATGAATAGTTACTGCATAAGCAGAGCACAATGGAAACTGTGCTCTTTTCTCAAAGGTATCTTTAAAAAGCCTGAAACGTGCAGAGGTCCAAGAAATCAAATGAGTTCCTGCTACAGGATTAAACTTAACTTCAACATGTTCAATATCTATACTGCGAGGAAAAGTGTGAAATGCAATCACTGTTCCTATGGCTCAATTGATTGGACCAATTTCTACATTCAAGATCCTCTTCAACATTGCTGTGCATTGATGCACAATTTTAGAACTCCTTCCAGACCTGCTGTTTTAGAAATTGAATTATCTAGTTGACCTAATCAATATTTTGCTCTCTTACCCAATTCTAAAAGCATAACACAACCATCTAAAACATCACCAGATTTTATCTCCACTAAGTTTTGCTTCTGTGACAGTAGCATTTTCGAGTTAAGCTTGTTACACTCTGCAAGTGTGCACATCAAAGCAACACAAGAAATATTTCTTTCCTTAAGAGTCTACATGACATTAGACAGACTGCAATCTGCATAAAACATGTTACAAATCAGTCATCCCTTTAATACTGCTTTTGCAGTTTCCTCAAGAATAACATGACAAATCTTACTAATCATTTCTGAATAATCTAAGTCTGCAGATTGCTTCATTTTAATCATATGTTCCAAGAATTCAAAACAATTCCAGAGGTTATAATAACCAATACTTCCTATAATGTTTTGACTGTCATTCGATTGCAGCATTTTGAAAACTGGCTGACCTTTCACAGCATTTACTTGTAGCAAGTCTCCAAAAACAAGTACATGTTTACCTCTAAACACAACATTGTAGTCAGTCTTCAAATCCTCTTGCATTCGCAATTGAATGGAAGCTTGCATCATGTTAGACAACATATTCACTTCATCTACAATCAAGGTATTTGATTTTGAAAGAACTTTTCCTACTTCTTGTGCTGCACTTGACACAAGTTTTCAATATATTAGTTTGTTGTCATGATCCACTGGGAGTATTAACAGGCAATGTAAAGTAACCCCTCCTACATTAAATGCTGCTAAACCTGTTGAAGCAGTTATAATGCATGACAAAGAAGAATCAGTTTCATTTTGGATCGTAGCTCTTATTGCATGAATTAGAAAAAATCTACCTGTTCCTGCTTGTCCACTAACATACAACAATACAGGTTTGTATTGCATATAAGAACATCCATGCTTGTCATGCTGTGAACCATGTAAGAACCTATGTTTAATTTTATAATAAAATTCCTTTTGTTCTACATTACATTTAATAACAACTTCATCACAGTTCACTTATTCATTTTTAGTTTGTTGCATTGCACTTTCTACTTCCTCCATAGAAAGCTCAACATCAGTTTGAATAATTGGCTCACCAAGCACATTTTGACCTCCTACTGCAGAATCCTGACTTATCTCAGGAGTCTCTTTTGACAATCCAGCTGCCAAGAGTTCTTCTTGACATAGTTCTTTCTCCAGTAACTCCAAGTACTGCTCAAATGTGGGATATTTAATTAAGTTTTTTTTATTGCAAAACATGATTTTTCAAATGTTTCAGAACTTTCAAGCAAATCACTCTCTGCACACCATGTGAAGAGTAACTGCAAAAGACAAACATTAAACAATTCCTTTTTCTCTACAGTTTGGCAATACAGTTTCATGTGGTTTATGAGACTCGCCTTCTCATGTCTCACTAGACAACCTCTACATCCATGTACTTTAAACCATCATCTGTCACTGTTTATTCAACATTTTGATATGAGTAGGGTTGTGCTACTTCATATAAACAAAATCTTCCAACACTGCAGATCGATTTGGATCATTTGTATCAATCAAGTTGTTTTTCATAATCTCTGTACTGTCAGGTACTGCTTCAGCTAACTGCTCAATTTGATTCAAAGACTTCATATCCCAAATTCTAGTACTAGCTATTCAAGACTTAACCAAACTGAATTAATGCTACATCCATAAAGAGGCAAACTAGTTAGCCGATCTGCAGCTTCATAGAAGCTGCACTCTCTAAGCGAAAGCATCTTCAAACCAAAGTTTAAATGTTTCAGACTAAGGCATTTACCTGATGACAAATCTGCCCATGCTTCAGCTTCATTGCTATGTTATCATCAGCAATAAACTGTACATCAGTATTTGCATTCCATAGCTGGGCAATGACAGGATTGTAATCATTAATGAATTGGCATTTGTTACTTCTTTTTAAATGATATGTATTTCCAGGTGATTGACCCTAACATGGTGTCAAACAGATGACATTAAATTATTCACTCAACCAACTGGTGTCACAGGCCTTGGAAAGCCAAATCTGCACTGAGCGTGGTACTTGTCTTTACTTTTGTATTTTCTCTGACAGTACTGATCACATGAGTGCTTTGGAAATCTTTCCACCTTGTTCCATAGATCAGCATTCACGTGCTGAGATGGAATGGAACAAGTAACATATTTTTCAATGAACTCCACCACACAGCCATCACTTTCCTTAGTAGACTCCACATGCCTGCTACTCTTCTCTCCAAAAGAATTGTTCCACTGTACATAATGGTCTATTTTCTTTATTACATATAGAGAGTAACATGGCTAAAAATGTGTGATGAAAAAACATGATACACTTACAGGATCCATAGAACACAATTATCCTGGTGTCATGTGTTTTATATTTTCCTTCTTTGGATTACTTTGATGAATTCACTCTGCAAGATCATCCCATCCATACTCAGCACAACTCAAAGTCACAAGCCAAGTTGGAGATCCCAAATTTCTGATCATGCATCTACCCTCAGAGTGTCTCCTATACCAATAGTCTTCAGTTCCTCTCATTGTAGCAAGAATATTTGTTTGTTTACTGTTGCAGGATCTCACATGCAGAAAGATTTTGAAATCTAGTTCCAGTCTGAAGTGTATGAGCAACAGCATAACATAATGTTGAAAATTCACGCTCATGCAATAAGTGAAAAATATATTCAACATTTGAGCGCAATCATGAATCTTCAGAATACATTCTTGTACAACGATATTCTGAAGCAGAGATTTGCACCTTCTGATCAAACAATCTCCCTACTGTAGCAGCTGGAAAAAGCATTTGGCAACAATAGGCTTCTAATGTCTTTTCATAGATACTGATTTCTGCACCTCTCGTTGCTTTCATTTGGTACAATTGGAAACTGTCGCCCATAACTTCACGTGAGTGTAGAGGATGACTAGTGTAATGTTCATACAAACTATTCCCTTCTGCAACAGATACATGCTGAAACTGACCTTCACTGCTCTTGTTTGCTGACTCAACATCAAGTAGACAAGTCTGGTAGAGTCAGACTGCCTTTGTACAAATCATTGTGCTCCAATAGAAATGCCAATATGTTTTTTCTCTTTTCCAATATCTATAATCTGTTGCCAAAAGCTGTTAACTTTAGTGGCAACACCATTTATCAAAACAAATAAAGAATCTGCAATTTGATACTTCACTCCTAGAGTGTTCACATTTTCTTCCAAATTGAGAGGTAAATACACCACTTTGCCTCTCACACCTTTCACCAATAATTTCTTAGGAATGTTGGACATCTTTGTTTGCAATTTAAGAATAACTTGGAAAGGATGAACAGTGTACAATACAATCACTTCAAACATGTTTAATTTGTGAAGCACAGAAGGGATATCAGGCACTACCATGTCATTCAAAACACTTCTGGAAGGATAATTTATTTGATCATAAAACCCAACACAGTGTCTACAAACATAAAGTGCCTCTCTTGTTTCAAATCATTCTCCTGCAAACAAATAATGATACAGTTCTTTCCAAACATCATCTACTGTGTGTTTAATTGTCTTATCAATGTACACAAGTTGCACTTGAGACTTATACAAAGTGCATTGACAAGATACACAAACAATGCCCGGTCTTTCAGTAGAACACAACTAAAACATTGCAATACTTCTTTTATACTGTTGAAATATCTAATTGTTTGAAAGCAGAGGATCATCATTTCCACTTCCTGTAAGTGTTTCATCCATATACACATACTCTTTTAAATGCATCATATTTATCATTTGCATTGTAGAAACTAAACTTTCTACAGTTCAGTCAACAGTATTTGATTTAAAACTGCAAGAGACATACTTGGTGTTTTGCACTAAACAGTTTAACTACAAGATATTTTATTGTGGTATGATGTACAGCTAGCATCTGCATATGATGAAACTGACTCTTACATCTACTTTTATCAATACAAGCTACAGAATGACACAAAAGTCATGTTTTTCCATCAAATTCACAGTCATCTATTCCTTGTAGCATCTTCATCTGTCTTTGAACATTATCATTTTTGTGCAAAACTTGCAAAAATCTCTTTCACACATTACAAGAAAATGGATTTATATATCACAAAAAATTGCAAGTTCATACCTCACAACCCTTCTTTGATTTAGAAATCACACCATTTCGGACTTCATAGCTATGTCTATTCTCATCAATATCTAGTGGAAAATTCTTTCCTTGAATGTAAATCTCCTAAAAGTTGTCACGTGCAAGTACTTCAACTGTTTCTATATTCTGATAGAATGGTGCAGTCACCTTAAGCAATTTCTTAAGTTTATTCAATACGAAAATTAACATTTTTTTTTTCATATCAAAAGCTTTCTTAATTATTACTTCAGTTTTTTTTGTTGCAAAAAATGTGTTACGATTTTGGTTTCACACTTCTCCAAAGATTTGTAAATGCTCAAGAGTAATACATTTTCCTATATAGATCTTTATTCATCTGTTTCAAATTGATGGCAAATTCACTACTTCTTCTTCTAGAAATGTTTCTTTCTTTACTAGCTAGTAACACATTTGATACATTTTTTCGTTCAAGAAAAATATTCTTGGTTCCATAATTATATTCTGTAGGTACATCTCCTATCTGAAATTGCCAATTTTCCAAGGTTGTATTGATAATAGGTATTATCTACAAGATTTGTATCTAGAGATTTAACAACACTACTTTTTAAAATATTCCACTGTAGAAATGTACTTCCCTGCAGACGACCCTTTCTTATAGCTCGTTGTTGTTGCTTATTTGATGGCATCTTACCAAAAAGCTGTATAAGAAATTGGGATAGTGAGGGTCAAGCATTGTGTTTCTTTATATTTCTATATATATATATTATAACTTCCATACCCAGGCTGGCAGGCAGAGACAGGGATTAACGGACCATCAGCCTGGGCTTTGTAGGGCCAACCAAAACAAGGACCTCAGTCAAGGCTACAGGACATAAAACCCTGTGGCCACCCGTCTGCCCAGATGTAATAATGTTTTGCAACTCAATATCTGCCTGAGATGGGAATAACTTTCTTTTGCTTATTCCTGACAGGAGATGTGCTCAAGTGGAGCACTTCTATCATCAGAAAAGAAAGAAGAAAAATCCCAAAGCCATTTAAATCGAAAAGAGAATAGGTCAGTTTTTGTGGAAGAGCGACCATGACAAATCTGTTCCAAATTGGCAGCCATGATTTGAAAAAAGGACCTTCAAACTAATCATTACTACTGCTACTCAACAAAACATATCAGCGTGTGCATCCACTATCGCTAGAGTTTGACTGGCCAAGTATTCTGGACAACCCCATAGAGCTACCTACCAAACCTAATCAATAATACAGGAATCCCATAAAACTAAACATTTTTTAATTAATATGTCACATACCGTGCCGTAACACTGGGGCATCCTAGCGGACCTCCATCATAGACTCCATACCCGGGGACTGACTACTGTCTCCCCGGGCATGTAAAGTCCCCATTGGCTTTACTAGACCTAAATTTACTAACAGAACTAGTACAAACCATCCTATTGTGGACGTACTAGTAGGGGTAATTCGATTACTCCTGGGTCTGTTATTCGAGGGGGCACTGTCCCGTCCCCCCTCGTTGAGTTTTGGCTGGTGGCAGTGGAAACTACATGTTATGTTCGACCCGGAATATAACCCTATGGGATTCTTCCCATTGTTGGAGATTGATACTTTTTCTCGTTAGTCTCTAACATATCACCGGTCTACTTATCTTAAATAAGTCTATGGGATGGTATTTTCTGCCAGAACTCGGTTTTTAAAATGGCATCTGTGTTCGTCTCTGTGACTCCTAAACCAAAGGTTGAGCCCTTTGTTCCATTTTTGGCGGGCTTCTGTACAGAGACCCTCCAAAGTGGTGCCATTCTGTCTGGGTTACCACAGGGGTGTGGGAGGGGGTTTAGGCACCCTGGACCGAGTTGCCTTGACAACTCCGGTCGCACTCTGGTGTGATTGGCCCAAGTGGTGAGCCTCGCCGCTCACCACTTAGCGTGTGTTGATTGACAGCTAGGCTGAATGAATGGGGGTTTTCTGCATAAAAGCAAGGCTTTTGAGACTGGATCTTCAGAAGTCGCCACAGGACCTAAGAATCCGACGAGGGTAAAGCTGAGCCAACCTGCAACGACGACACCTCCGGTGGAGCCCTGCTGAACTGACTCACCACTTCCCGACGACAGAGGAGATCTCCCTGCCAGAGAGTCTCTTCCCCTGACTAGTGGGAACAACCAGTCCCTTTTGCTTTTTCTTCCCCTCAGGACGCAGTGGTCGAATTGCCCGTGCAGAGCACCTCGGCGACCGGATAGCCACTACCCCTGTACCGCGACCAAAAGGTGGTGCCTTGTGACGGAGCACTCCACGGCTGGTCTCTTCCCGGGTGGTGCAACGATCTTCAACTTTCCTTCGACGACGAGATTCTCTCTTCTCTTGGCAAAGACCGGACGTGCACCCACCACCGGGAACAACTACCCCCGCCGGAGCTGTCTCTCCACAATCAAGGTACTGTGTCCGCCTGGCTTCCCTTGTTGCCGGATAGAGTGAGGTGTCTTAATCCTCACCTCTCCATAGGGTCGCCTCCAAGCTTTCTCTAGCGTATTGTTCTGAACTGGTCCAATCTGCCGATAACAATTTGCTACAAAGACTCAAACTCATTTCCACTAAGATACTTTTTGGGACACATCGCCTCGCCTCTCTCCGAGTGGGCCTGGCCTCTGAACTTAATGATCTACCGTGGTTCTTGTCTTCTTGCCTTGCATTTGTCTGTTAAGTATTGGAACCGTGTTGATTTCATAACCTGCTTATTTTTCTCTCCCGTCCTAACGAATACTAGAGTGCCATCTAGGTTGAAGCATACACCTCTGTCTGCAAATAAGTAATGCTGGTAAAACCTAGACTTGTCGAACTTTTGTTAGGGGGATTGATCTTTTTCTTCGTAGAGTAATTGTAATTGAAGTGTTTGCCGTAATAGTGCCAGAGTGTTTTCTATAGATGTGTCGTTATAAATAAATACCTTTATATCTTTACACTGAAGCCTTGTTGCGTGTTTGCTTGTCTTACTGTAAAGAATTGCCCTATGTTGTATACTCCACATACTGTCTAACTCTTCTTGAGGGAAGTCTGACTGCTCAGCCACAGCTACCAAGTGAAGCTGTGTGGTACAGACTGCTACCAAGTGGGTTTACTGCCAAACACCTGTAGTCCTAAATCTTTTGCAGTGGTCCCAGAGGGAACTGCACAGGTTTCTGCCTAACACTGGTTTACAGCGGTGGGATTTGTATCGAGTATACAGTTTAGAGTGCTTTTCGACACTTTAGGATAACTAACCACAAAACTTAGCACTAAAAAGCAACTTTCAAAAAAACATGTCTACTATGGAAACTTACAGTCAAGAGTCCTTGTCAGGTGAAAATACTGAGAGTTTGCCAGCTCTCTGTAGGCAAGAGAATCTTTCTGTAAAAGGCAAGAAGTTAGAACTAATAGAGAGATTGCTGGCGAACCAAAGTCTGGGTACTGGTTCAGAGGAACCAATTTCTCCAGCAAATGTAGATAACAGTGATGGTGTTGATCTAATTCTGATGATAGTGATGAAGAGGCTGAAGAGGAAGGAGAGGCTAACAAAACTGTCTCCCCTGCTCCTCTACCTGCCTTACCAGCTGTACCTACGGGGCCCATACCAGGTCCCACATGTAACCCTGCTTATTTTGAACTCGAAAAAATGAAGCTCGAATTAGAATACAAACGGTTCTTGGCTCAATCTGAACGAAACCAAGAGCTCGAGTTGGATGAATGCCCAGGCTGAGCAGAAGCAAGCTGAGTTAAGACTCAGGGAAATAGAACTTAATCACGAGTTAGAGATCAAAAAGTTGTCTATGGAAAATGCTTCTCTCTCCTCTGGTTCCTCTAGGAGCTCCAGTCCAAAAATACCCCGGATGCCAAAGGAATTAGTGGGTATGTATGAACCGAGATTGGATGTGTTGGATTGGTTAAAACTGTTTGAATACAATCATGGGCTCCAGGACATCACCGGGAACGATTTACTTCCCTGGTTGTTCTCTATGCTCCCTCCTGTTGCGACTGATGTGGTAATGGAATTGGGGGAGGCGGATAAGACGGATTACGAAAGTGTGAAACTAGCTTTGATAGCTAGATTTGGGAATACCCCTTCACAGTATCTTAAGAGGTTTAGAATCCTCAAAAAGCATGATGGTACCCCTTGGGCTACCTGAGTGAGTGAAGGGTTGAAAAACTTAGAGGGATGGATTAAGGGTTACAAAGTGAACACTTATGAGGGTATGAAGAATCTTTTTATGTTGGAGTCTATTTATGATGCCTGTTCTCCTGAGCTCAGACAGCACTTGGCTGATTCGAAGGAATTGGATTCCCGGAGGCTAGCTAAGGCTGCTGACTTATGGGTTGCCAACAGGGCTGCCCATAAGGATTCTGGGGCAACTCAGAAAAAGGATGGGGGAGAACAGCCTAAAAAAGACTCAAAAGAGAATTCTAATAACTCAAATTCCAAAGAGGGCCCCAAACAAAACCAGAAGGGTAAGCCACAAGGAAAACCACAGCAGAATAGTGTGTCTTCTGGTGCCAAACCGGAAGGTGGCCAGAACAAGCCATCATTCCAGAAAGCATTCGGTAAATGCTTTGTTTGTGGCTCGACTGACCACATGAAAGGAGATCCCAGATGTAAGGGTAAACCTTCAGGGGTCCAGCTTGTCTCCTTAGCCTTCGCTCCAGAGGAGGAAGTCCAAATGGCAAGTGGAAACTTTCTACTGCTGGCTGACCAACCCATTGTAGTCTCAGCCAGCGTTTCTTTAGTATCTCTGGGGTTGTGGGAACAGCAGAATTTAGATATCTATAATTCCATCCCCGATAATACTAAAGAGTATTATAAGGACAGTGTCCAAGTGAATGGTCAGGAGACTCCTGCCATTAGGGACACTGGGGCCAGCATAACTGTGGTGGATAAATCGTTTTTTCAGGCTGAGGATGTTGCTAAGGCACCCAAACGCCTCACCAAGTTAGCTGGAGGGCCTGTGCAGATGCTTCCCCAATTACCAGTTCTCATCCAGTGTAACGACATGACTGTGAAGCTACCTGTCATCATATAGAGTGAGGTACCAGGACGCGTACTGTTGGGTAACGATTTGAAAACTCTCGGAGTTGTATCGCATACTCCCAGACCTCCTAGTAAAGGGTTACAGGAGCTAACCAGACCCGCAAGAGAGAGGACCATGCACAGTACTCTCCAGGAGATGATGAAGAAAGAATCACTTCTGCTCCACTGGAATTATCGGCCGCTGTCTCGAAGAAAACAGAAGCGAAAGAGAAACCTAAGACTTCTGCCCCAAAACCAGCAGCCGGCATTACAGTGCAGCCAACACGGACTTCCCCGCGGTTGTCCAAAGTTACACCCGTAACTCCACCTCCGGCTGAGGGTGAGAGGGAGGTACAACCCTGTGTGGTAGAATTAGACTCTGAGAAAAAGCTAATGGAAGGCCAGGAACTCATTGGAGATCTGGATCCTGTTGACCATCCTGAGCTGCAGTCTTTACTGGCAGAAGGTGGACCCAGCAGGGCAGACTTCAGTAAGGGACAGAGAGAATGTCCAGCTCTGGAAGGTCTTCGCCACCAGGTAGAAGCTGAGGCTGAAGGGCAAGAGCCTGGGAAATACAGGTTGCACTGGGAAGATGGCCTCTTCTACAGTGAACCGACCGAGTCTGCACCTGGAGACTACAATCGACTTGTAGTACCCCAAGAGAACAGACCACAGTTCTTGCAGTTAGCCCACGAGATTCCTTTGGCTGGTCACTTGAGTTTCAAGAAGACTAAGGAAAGGCTCTCTCTCTACTTCTATTGGCCGAAGATGGGGGCCGAAGTGGAAAAACACTGCAGGAGCTGCCACACCTGCCAGACCTCTGGAAAGGTTGTCTCCAAGAATGTGGCACCTTTAGTGCCTCTCCCAGTTGTGGGAGTCCCATTTGAGAGAGTAGGGATTGACATTGTTGGTCCCCTTGATCCTTTAACCTCCTCAGGCAACAGGTTTATACTTTTTGTAGTAGACCATGCTACTAGGTATCCTGAGGCAATTTCTATGAGGACTGTTACAGCTCTGGCTGTGGCTAAGGCCCTCCTTGGTATTTTTACTAGGGTCAGGTTTCCTAAGGAAGTAATCTCTGACAGGGGGTCAAACTTTATGTCCCACTACATGAAAGCCATGTGGAAAACCTGTGGAGTTACTTACAAGTTCTCAACAGTTTACCACCCACAAACCAATGGGTTGGTAGAACGGTTCAACCGAACCATGAAGAGCATGATAGGTGCTTTAGAAGAACCACTTAAGCGTAAGTGGGACCTTCTACTGCCATGCCTTCTGTTTGCTTATAGAGAAGTCCCTCAGGAGGGAGTAGGTTACTCTCCCTTCGAGCTTCTCTATGGTCATCCGTCAGAGGTCCATTGGCCCTGATTAAGGAGGGGTTGGAGAGTGCTCCTTCCCACAAGCCAGTCAGAGTGACTGACTACGTGATAGGTCTCCGGAGGAGAATGTCGCACATGATGACAGAAGCAAGCGATAACTTAAAAGCTGGACAAGCATTGGTCAAGCACTGGCACAATCAAAAGGCTAACATGGTTGAGTTTGCTCAAGACCAGCTCGTTCTCGTTATGATCCCAACAAGGCAGAGGGCCTTGCAAGACAAGTGGATGGGACCCTTCAGAGTTGTGGGTAAACTCGGAGAGGTCAACTATCTGGTGGACTTGGGCAATCCCAAGGAGGCTCCGACAGTCTTTCACACCAACCGACTCAAAGCGTATGTCTCAAGACCCGATGTAGGAGCGTTGCTTCTAGCATCATCCGAGGAAGAAGAAGAGAGTGAAGCTCTTCCGGATCTCCTCAGAGGCTTACCTTTAGACGAAAAAATTGAAGGAGTAAATCTCTCCTCCAATCTGACACCCGAGCAACAAGAAGAATGCAAATCTATGTTGAATCAGTTTGCCTCTCTGTTCTCGCTTTCACCAGGCTTGACCCCTTGGGGCCAGCACGACATACTCACTGGTGGCTGTCTGCCGGTCAAAAGCAGAGGAAACAGAATGTCAGAAAACGTACAAACCCACATCAAAGGTGAGGTCAGCAAGATGCTCCATCTCGGGGTAATAGAGCCCTCTAATAGTCCATGGTCTAGCCCAGTTGTGTTAGTACCAAAGGCCGGATCTAAAGAACTTAGATTCTGTGTGGATTATAGAGCTCTTAATGCAGTCACCAAGACTGATGCCCACCCTTTGCCAAGAACAGATGAGTTGGTGGATAAACTTTGCGCCGCCAAGTTCCTCAGCACATTTGACTTGACGTCAGGCTATTGGCAAATAGCCCTGACAGACCATGCCAAGGAGAAAACTGCATTTTCTACCCCCGTTTGCTTATACCAGTTTAAGGTAATGCCTTTCGGATTGAAGAATGCACCTGCTACGTTTCAACGGATGGTAAACCAGGTTCTGAATGGGATGGAGGACTTCTGCATGGCATGCTTGGATGACATCGCAGTGTTCAGCAATTCCTGGGAAGAACATGTAACCCACCTGAGAGATGTTTTGCAGGCTCTTGGACGAGGCAATCTGACCATAAAGGCGAGTACATTTCAAATTGGACAGAGTAAGGTAGTCTATCTTGGACATGAGATAGGAGGTGGAGAAATAAAGCCTTTGCTCAGTTAGATTGAAGCTATGCAAAATTGGACAACACCTACTACTCAAACCCAAGTGAGAGCCTTCCTAGGCCTCACTGGGTACTACAGGAATTTCATAGAGAACTATGGGACCATAGCTTCTCCACTGAATGTCATCTCCTCGCCCAAATTCCCTAAAAAGGTTAGATGGAACGAGGAGTGCAATCAGGCTTTTGAAAACCTGAAAAAGGCTCTTTGCCAAGCCCCAGTACTCAGAGCTCCTGATTACCGCCACCACTTCATTGTGCAGACAGATGCTTCAAATGTAGGAATAGGTGCCGTACTCAGTCAACTGGATGGGAAAGGTAGGGAGCACCCCGTTTGCGTCATCAGCCACAAGATGAAGGATCCTAAAACATGGTGGGCAACAATCGAAAGAGAGTGCTTTGCTATCGTGTGGGCTCTGAAGAAGTTTAGGCCATACTTGTATGGTTCTACTTTTGTCATTCAGACTGATCACCAACCCTTCAGATGGTTAATGCAAATGAAAGGGGAAAACCCAAAACTATTGAGATGGTCGATCTGCCTGCAAGGGTTTGATTTCACCATTGAGCACAGGTCAGGGTGTCACCACCAAAATGCTGATGGTCTCTCTAGGATGTATGTCATCGACTAGAGGTATGAGATTCATCCAGGAGTGGATTAAATCCTCCTGTCCCTTAGTATGGGGGGGCGAGTGTTAGGGAAAATTCTCTGTTTAGGCTGAATTTCCAAACCTAGTGAGTCTCCCAGCAGCTTTGCTGGATTTCTGGAATTTGTTTTTTCCATCCTGCCAAGAGTGAGACTCTTTTTCTCCCACTCTTGGACTTGAATGTGTGTAATTCCTATGAATGTCAATGTGTTCTATGGGCTATGGGGTCCTTTACTCCATAGGGTCTCATATGTTTTGCTATGTGTGTTACACCGCACCCTCTGTGCCGTAACACCGGGGCGTCCTAGCGGACCTCCATCATAGACTCCATACCCGGGGACTGACTACTGTCTCCCCGGGCATGTAAAGTCCCCATTGGCTTTACTAGACCTACATTTACTAACAGAACTAGTAAAAACCATCCTATTGTGGACGTACTAGTAGGGGTAATTCGATTACTCCTGGGTCTGTTATTCGAGGGGGCACTGTCCCATCCCCCCTCGTTGAGTTTTGGCTGGTGGCAGTGGAAACTACTTGTTATGTTCGACCCCGCATATAACCCTATGGGATTCTTCCCATTGTTGGAGATTGATACTTTTTCTCGTTAGTCTCTAACATATCACCGGTCTACTTATCTTAAATAAGTCTATCGGATGGTATTTTCTGCCAGAACTCGGTTTTTAAAATGGCGTCTGTGTTCGTCTCTGTGACTCCTAAACCAAAGGTCGAGCCCTTTGTTCCACTTTTGGCGGGTTTCTGTACAGAGACCCTCCAAAGTGGTGCAATTCTGTCTGGGTTACCACAGGGGTGTGGGAGGGGGTTTAGGCACCCTGGACCGAGTTGCCTTGCCAACTCCGGTCGCACTCTGGTGTGATTGGCCCAAGTGGTGAGCCTCCCCGCTCACCACTTAGCGTGTGTTGATTGACAGCTAGGCTGAATGAATGGGGGTTTTCAGCATAAAAGCAGGGCTTTTGGGACTGGATCTTCAGAAGTTGCCACAGGACCTAAGAATCCGACGAGGGTAAAGCTGAGCTGACCTGCAACGACGACACCTCCGGTGGAGCCCTGCTGAACTGACTTACCACTACCCGACGACAGAGGAGATCTCCCTGCCGGAGAGTCTCTTCCCCCGACTGGTGGGACCAACCAGTCCCTTTTGCTTTTTCTTCCCCTCAGGACGCAGTGGTCGAATTGCTCGTGCAGAGCACCTCGGCAACCGGATAGCCACTACCCCTGTACCCCGACCAAAATGTGGTGCCTTGTGACGGAGCACTCCGCGGCTGGTCTCTTCCCTGGTGGTGCAACGATCTTCAACTTTCCTTCGACGACGAGATCCTCTCTTCTCTTGGCAAAGACCGGATGTGCACCCACCACCAGGAACAACTGCCCCCGTTGGAGCTGTCTCTCCACAATCAAGGTACTGTGTCCGCCTGGCTTCCCTTGTTGCCGGATAGAGTGAGGTGTCTTAATCCTCGCCTCTCCATAGGGTCGCCTCCAAGCTTTCTCTAGCGTGTGGTTGTGAACTGGTCCAATCTGCCGATAACAATTTGATACAAAGACTCGAACGCATTTCCACTAAGATACTTTTTGGGACATATCGCCTCGCCTCTCTCCGAGTGGGCCTAGCTTCTGAACTTAATGATCTACCGTGGTTCTTGTCTTCTTGCCTTGCATTTGTCCGTTAAGTATTGGAACCTTGTTGATTTCGTAACCTGCTTATTTTTCTCTCCCGTCCTAACGAATACTAGAGTGCCATCTAGGTTGAAGCATACACCTCTGTCTGCAAATAAGTGATGCTGGTAAAACCTAGACTTGTCGAACTATTGTTAGGGGGATTGATCTTTTTCTTCGTAGAGTAATTGCAATTGAAGTGTTTGCCGTAATAGTGCCAGAGTGTTTTCTATAGATGTGTCGTTATAAATAAATACCTTTATATCTTTACACTGAAGCCTTGTTGCGTGTTTGCTTGTCTTACTGTGAAGAATTGCCCTATGTTGTATACTCCACATACTGTCTAACTCTTCTTGAGGGAAGTCTGACTGCTCGGCCACAGCTAGCAAGTGAATCTGTGTGGTACAGACTGCTACCAAGTGGGTTTACTGCCAAACACCTGTAGTCCTCAATCTTTTGCAGTGGTCCCAGAGGGAACTGCACAGGTTTCCGCCTAACACACACAATTCAGTATAGTGCTGGTGACGAGCCCTGCCATGCCCTTGCTTCTCCCACCACCCATTTAGTCAGTCTTCCTTAGCCAGCATCATCAAAAAACATGCACAATGACCCACCTCACCTGTTTCCACCTATTTTAGCATAATAAGCCAATGCACAGACCCACCATCGCGCCTTTCACCTACAAACTAATCACTGCTACTCAACAAAACATATCACCATGACTATCTGCCCTCTACTACACATCCCCACTCTCACTAGAGTTTGAATGGCCAAGTCTGCTAGGCATCCCCCTAAAGCTACCTTACCAAACCTATACCTAATCAGTATACCACTATACATTTCTTAAATAATTACTCACATACCCTACACATAACTTCAAGAGTACAATTTCCAAACAACTTCTAAATAGAACTGTTCACTCTAAACAACATGGCAAAAATTACCATCATGTCTTCATTCACATTCATAAAGGTGTTGCAAAATAATATGTAACCCATATTTGCTTTCATATACCAACCAACTATTCATTCATCTCTGGTTTGTCCTTCATTCATAAGTAATGTGAGAAGACAACATAGCTCCAAAATAACACAGTGGCACTTTTTTCCTCCACCCAGCTCCAGTGTTCAAACCGTCATAACCTCTACTTAAGAAATGAAGGCAAACTCCAGGCATACACCATAATGTATACCCCTCGTTACATAATTGGGCCTTGTCACACCCTTGCTTCTCGCAACACCCACCTAGTCCTCCTTAGCCATCCTCATCAAAAAAACATGCACAATGACCCACCTCAACTGTTTCTACCTATTTAAGCATCAAAAGCCAATGGTCTGACCCACTATCTATCTTTCACCTACCAAAAAATTACTAGTACTGCTAAACAACAAAACATATCAGCATGTATATCTTCACTCCACTGCCCATCCCCACTCTGTCAAGGGTGTTCATGGCCAAGTGCCCTGGGTGTCCCCACAAATCTACCCCAGCAAACCTCATGAATAATACAGTTTACCTCATACCACTATACATTTTGTCAGTAACATTTCACACACTCTAACCATAACTTCACACTACAATTCCCAAACAACTTCTAAAGAGAAGAAATGTTCACTTAAAACAATATGACATATATTTGCATCAAGTCTTCATTCACATTCATAAAGGTGTTGCAAGATCGTTTCTAAGACATATTTGCTTTGATGTACCAACCATGCACGCATCTGTAGTGTGTACTCAATACATGGGAAAGGTATTAAAAGAAAGGATCTAGAAGATAATGCACTGCCAGTTCCTTCTCCACCCAGCTACAGTTTGTACACCTTAAAAGCCTCTCCTTAAGACTGAACACCAACTCCAGACAGGCAGCATCCAGACTACTGCTAGTCACATAACTGTGCGCTTGCACAACCATCCTCCACTTAACACCCATGTAATCAGTTCTTCTTGGTCATCCTCATCATATAACATGTAAAGAACCTCACCTGGTTCCACCTTTCAACCATCATAGGTCCAACAGCCTGACCCACTATCCTACATTTCACCTATAAACTAATCACTACTGCTCAACAAAAGATATCAGCAGCATGTTCTTCCTTCACTGGCATTCCCCACTCCGCTAGGGATTGAATACTCAAGTGCCCTGGCCAGCCACAGAAAGCTATCTTAGCAAACCTTATCAATAATACTGTTTCCCATTCCCACTATGCACCCCCATTCAGTTTACTTCTCCCTATGTCAGTGCATAGCGTAACAACATATTGGATTACATAGCATGAAACCGAAATAGAATCCAACCCTTCCAAAGCACCCCATTTCCAAGCAAATTGTGAAACTTCCAAATATAGTTGTTGATTATTATTTCTAAAAGACTAGCATGGTCACATTCACCATGTGCACTGCCTCATAAAACTACTAAATTTTAAATGCAAATTATAACACTTCGACGATTCAAATACAACAAAAAATCAACAATATAGGGTCACAGAAAAAACAGCTTAATATCCAAATACAAAGCATGCAGACAGCCACATTATTGGTCAAGTGTAGAGTTATACTCTTTGGTTCACACTAGGGTTTCTTATACACCCATATTCATATCACATCTTCCAATGTCAATGAGAAACAACCTTTGTTATGAAATATATCTTTTTTGTCACACATAAGCATTACATAACATGTCATACGGCTTCATCGCTTTCCTAAAAACACAGAAGTAAAACATGGAAAACCCTACTTGCCAACCAATACTTATAAACTTGACTAAATCAGACACCTAAACATGCTTAGAAATACAACAATTCAAAATGTACATAAAATAATGTAAAAAACACTATCAATCACCTTCAGCTGTTCCAATTAATGAAAAGATCTTCATAATAGCCAAACACAGAACATGTGCACATTCTGAATTCTGGTACCAGAATGTTAAACGTTCACCAAAAGGTCACTTTCATAGCTTTCATAAATCAATAGCACAAGAAGAGGACTGCAAACAAGAAAGCAAACAAGTAAAATGCTCAACACAATCAATCAATAAACCTCAACACAATCATTCCAAAGAATACTATATACAATGTTAACACACAATATAAAAAAAAAAATCCTCCCCCTAAAATGCCTAAATTACATAACCACTATTATAACCCTGGTTACATGATGAAAACCCACCTATATATGCAATTACACATACATTTTTCTAATGTGCTGAAAACACAGACTACTAAATCAATCCACACTTGCCTTCAGGTAAGAACATCCAAACATAAACACATGTACAAATTGGTGCTGAAGCATTCATAGCATAATATAATCACTGCACCAAAATACAGACAGGTATAACCGTGGGTAAACCTAACGGGTTCATACCTTCTGCTACCAAAGCCCTCCACAAACTACAATATTTGTTTGGAGCATTCATAGCCGTGGATCAAGTCAAGCGCCAGTAGTCGTGCCTACCCATAACATTTGTACAAATTCAAATAGACATAATGATAAGGTATATCAATTAAAACAACATTAAGGCACACAAGAGGGCATAGAATCTGAAACAGATGTGAAATTGTGTAATGTAAAATCAATGCAACAACATGATTAATGCACAGGAATTGGAACAGTCATAGGCGCGGGCTATAATCTATCTGACGGGGCAAAATGTATTATTGGCTGATGTCAAAACCGCAGCCATTTTTTTAAAAAGGCATCAAAGGTATTTTTCTTTTCCAATGTACTTAAACAGTTCTCTGAGTGGCTCTTAAAAGAACCTTTGTGTTCTTTTACCAATATTTAACCTAACAATATATTTTCAATCAGAGAAATACTCTTCACCTCTATTACAAAAACAAAATCTCGAAACATTTCTCTGTGCTCTTTCTTTAGATGATTCATTCATGTTCTTTTCCAAAAGAGAAAAAAACCTGTACTCCCTGTCAAAAATATGTCTCCACAATTGCAGCACAAACCTCTAGTTTCAATCAATCCATCTAGAAAAATATTATAGAACCAAAACAACTTTGTGTATGCTTTGAGAACACATCAAATATTCCCTCAACATCTCTATGAGCCCCATTTTCAAAATCCCCAGACTCTCCAGTCTTCTGAATCAATGAAAATTCTCTCCTCTTAAAATTGACTGCATGTTTCAAATATCCAATCAAACAATAAATATACCCCTAAAATAACACAATTTCCTACAACTATTACTCACTCTCAATTAATGAACATGTACTATGTAGAAAATCTTTCAATACCATAATACAATATAATGTGCAGTTTTATTGGCATATATACACATCACTCACACAAATACATTCTCTGATAGGTTCAATAATTCAATAGCATCTGAGGTATTTGACATCCTATTGGCACCCACCTAGCACAGACAATGAACAACTAATCAGAAAGTACATACATATATTCCACCTTCTCTCCTCATGTATTCTTCCTCCATTGCTAATTCTAATATCTGAAGAGACAAGCAGTATTTGTTTCTACCACACTAAATCAGAAAACTGCATGCAATGGCTGGAAGACAATTATAAAATAGAGGAAGAAAATCAAAAAAGAAGAAGCTGAAGAAAATGAACCCGAAGAACATACACCACATTCATGATTTTGTAAGTCCATTCTTTATATATATTTATTTTTTAAATTAGACTAAAATACCATTTTAAGGAACAAATATCAGTCACCAAACAGATGTACCTCATCTACCTACTATCAAATGTGATAACAACCAACACAAATATGTTTAAAGTGTATTATATCTTGAAGTGTTTAACAATAACTTACATATTTTCAAACAGATGAAGATGTCATTCAAGTATCAAGAAGAATCAAGCAAGAAGCACCACAAACAATACCCACAAAGCGAATCAGGGAGTCATTAACGGAATTAAAACAACTATTAACTGATATTCAAAAAGAAGTACAATCGATGAAAAAGGACATTGAAAATGTACAATAAATCGTGGACAGTAAAACTCCAGATAATTGGGCTAAAGAAGAAGATATATCATGTCTTCCAACTAAAAGAAAAAGAAAACCCACAACCACACTCCCCCACATAAATCTATTTTCAACAAACGGTGTTTCCATATTTATTTACCTTTTTTCAAATATGTACACTTATATGTATTATTAATGTATAAAACATTTTAAAAATGTTACAATAACTGGTTACAAACACCAAACTCAATACACCTTAAAAAGAATGTTCAACATTACATTTTTTACCCAACGTTGTGTATAGCAAAAGTTACAAAAAAATCCAACACTACCTCAAGTCTTCTAGCCACAGCTATAATATTGTGTGTGTTTCCATTCATAAACCTAGTGTAAACTATTAATTACAAAATAAATAGTTGTGCATAAAGAATGCACTTTTTGCACATTGCAACTATAGCCACGGGTATAGTTAATTGAAACCATGTCAAGGAAAACCCCCAGTTGTTGCTGTGGGTACCCACGCCTCCAACATCCAACAAGCCTATTGGACTATATCGTAGCCACGGTTATTCATCTATTTAAATTTTAAAAATAATAATAATCTATCAGAAAAAAGAAAACATAATCAATTCAAAGACACAGGGGGTCATTACGAGTATGGCGGTAGGGGCTTAACGGCACCATTAAGGATGGCGGTGCCGTTAAGCCCCTACCACCATATTCCGAGGTCCCTTAGCGGGTACCAGCAGGAATGCCTGGTCTGACCAGCTGTTCTTTGCGGGACCCATTAAGGGACCTTGGAGCTAAATGGGATCCGATGGGGGCTCAAATGGGAATGGAGAATGGTTTACTGAATGGGGACTTACCAAGTCCGCATAGGTCGGAATGTCCCGGTAAGTCCCCATTCAGTGACACCAAACCCGGACCCGGGTTTGGTGGCAGCCATGGCGCGGATAGCTCCATGGCTACCTCAAAACTCTTGATGACCCCACACACTTTAATAAACACAATTTAATACACAGATTTTTATAACCCTCATATTTTGTATGTAGTGCTTCACATGCACTATCTAAGATACAATATGAGTGCATGCAACACTGTTGTTCCCTTTGCACATAGTATTAATTGGGTCATAGTGTAAAAAAAATCCAACTTGGATTTAAAAAACACATACAACAATATAACATAATTATAAGAATACACCACTATAAGAAACAAACAGGGATATATAAATTGGGTGAAAATAAACAAGAACATTATACTAGAAGGTTGCACAACAAAGGAAAAGGAAAATTAAGTAAACTTGGAGAACAAGAGAGAATAGGGTAAGTGAAGTAAACTTGGACAGCAAGTGATAGAAAACAATCACACAGGTAGAAACACTAGTACTAGTAACAGCAGTGATGGCATTATCATTTTGGTTCCAAATTCATAACCACCACGGGAAAAGACAACTGAGATGAAAACCACTGCTGACAGTTGGCACTTCTTTAAACTCAAAAAACATTGTTCCAAAAAACAGGCAGAGGAGGTACTTTGCACATACTGCAATGCAACTGTACGCCGTAGGCCTTCCAACTGTCTATTTGCAGCACCTCCATCCACCAGTGCAATGACATCACCAAATGCAAATGAACCCAAAACTTCAGCAGCGGTCTCAACTGCACATACTCCTGTTTTACCGGGTCCTAAAATGGCCCTATAACAGCCCACCTTTTAAGCTACAAAAATACATAAAATTGAACACAGACTGTAAAAATATATTACAATATCTATTGTAATTTTTTAATGCAGTTTTAGAAATCAAAATCTCCCAATTGTTTGGAGAAGTGAATCAAGACTGTTAAAAAAAAGAGGCAAAGGATGTAGTATGCACATTGTGCAATAAAACTCTATGACAGGGCCCTTCTAATGTTCCATTACAGAGCCTAGGAACATTAATAATGAGAAACCATCTGGTTCAAATCCACTGCAAAAATGTAGATGAAGACTATTAGAAATCATACGAGTACCACAAATTTAAATGCATGGGGCACATGCATTACATGCACACAAATCAGCACCAACTCCAGCATCTGTATCCACAAGTCATCACCGACACTGAATGAAACTTCAACTTTTGCAGCAGTGTTAATTGCGCATTTTCAATTGGAACAGCTGTCCCATGTCCAACAGTACCACTATGTTCTGAATATAGCTTATCGTTTCACGGAAGCAAACTGTACAACATCTAAAAGTCCACTGGGATGACGAGATGGATACAGCTACAATAAAATGCACACACAAATACTACTAAAATGAACTTGCAATACTAAAAGTGAATTAAAATTGCAATAAATACAATCCAATAAACCTTCAACCTCACTAACATAAATAAACAAAAAAGAATCCCTGCATGTAAATGTCATTCATTCATACATCTAATGTTTTAAGTCCATATTTCTAAAACTTAAACATATATTATATACCTGCCACACAATCAAGGAAAATGAAAAACAAAAACGTAATAACCAACTAATGGTATAAGTGGTATATATAACTATCACACACAAAACTGCAATTTAACCATCACAAATTAAAACATTTATGAACACCTTCTTTCACATCAGCCATATTCTCGCCATGCGCACAGTGACAGTTCTGGAATTGAAAGGGTATAACTGCTGAAAATTGTGGCTTTTATACTTTCCAAAATGAATACCAAAAAAAGAGGACTATATACTAGTACAACTACTGAAACGGATGACACATTTTCCCCACAACATATCACAGACAGCTACTCAAATTGAAAAGGAGCAATAGCCAATAACAAACAATGAAACTCACAAAAATCTATTTCGCCCCCACCCAGCATCTTTCATAGACATGGCTATTAGATGTGACTGTAAATCTTGCTTTGTATCCGCTGCCACATGTACATTTTTTGCAAACACAAAATCAAACTAGGCATCTACAAGTATAACCGCAGCTATGGGTAAAACTAATTAAATAACGCCTATTCAAATGTTATTTATAGACATGGTTATACAACAGTCTTTCATGGCAGTTTGCTGATAGTCGCGGCTATTCGCAAAAATATGGATTTAAAATTGTATTTGCACTCCACTAAACTCCAAACAAGTGTCCCCAACATGCCTACCATCCCCCCTCTACTTTTCATGGTCTTCCTCCACTCCCCAAGTCTCTTACAATCCCCCAAAACACTCAATCCATCTAAGATGCTACCTCACCCAAAATTCCAGATAGCCGCAGCTACCACATGTCCACAAACACCCAACATGCCATTTGTCCTCATATAGCCATGGCTGCACAGGGGGAGAGTGGCTCCTGGATAGCCGTGAATAATTACAACAGCACCATCAACCAATTACAAACTACAAAACGCAGACATCATACAAACCCTGCTCATACAAACTACTAGAAATTCAAACTAGGAATAATTTTCCTGGAAACAGGACCTAGTTTTCAGAGATTTTGCAATTAAATGGTTTGGATTGCGGGGAATGCATCAGCTCCAAGCTTTCCCAAACTTGTTCAGTCTGAAAAGCACAGGACACCCAGAAATCATACTAATTCATTGTGGAAGTGTGCCCCTTACTTTAATAATCAAACAAGACATATAAAAACTAATGGACGTATTTCCTCCCACCAGCTTTATATTTTCCAAACTGACTCAGAGGCAAAAATAGAGGTGGACCACCAGATTTAATGGTAAAGTTGAGACATCCCAGAATAAATGTTAATAAAGCAGTTTCAGCATTCATAAGAGACCACACCCAATTATGGATTTCGAACTACAACATACAGTAACATATGACCAATTTCTATAGAGCTGAGTGAGTACACCTAAATGAAGAAGGAAATGCTGTGTTCCTTCAAAACATCAAAATAGCACTTTAGATGTGCTAAAATACTGCACTGTTACGCTCACCTGGTCTCTACGGAGGTGTTGGGGCACAGTTGCAGCCCTCCCTGAACTTGAACCACCCCCTTCAGGCCTCTCCCTCAGTAGAAAAGTTGTGAGCGGTGGTACGGGGTGATACTGCTCCTGCGTGGAGATAAGAATGTGTGAGTGTGCCAATCTGTGATTGTTGTACCTCTCTAACCCTTCTCCCAAAGTACGGTTTCTGTGAGTATATGCCGGCCCATAAAGCTCACCTGTGAATTATGGAAGATAAGCTCTCCGTCCTGCTACTTCTGGCAGGGGCGCGTCGAATGGGATCTAGTTCTGATCCCTAATGAGGATTAGTCCAGTCCAGCTGTGACTATGCTTCTCCTTATGATTGGTAAGTCTTTATTGAGCTCTTGTGATTCTGTTTGTTCTGTTTAATGTCTTTACATGTTGCTCCTATTTATGCCTGCAACAATGTCTCTCTTCTGTTTTCTTCCCTTAGATGTAAATGCGGCCTCAATGCAGCTGTGAGATGTGAGACACGGCCGGATGGAAGATGGATGCTACTGCAATGTTCGACAGCAGGTAAGTGATGATTTAAGGAAAAGCGCAATGTATGGTGAAGCCCAAACTTAAACTGACTGTTTTTTCAATGTCTAACCTTGTCTTCTGTTTATCCTTGCAGGCGCTGCTGTCGACGATTGGAGAGTGTCGTGCTGCGGTGCCAAGATGAAGATTTCGGCGTTCTGGAAAGTGTAAAGATCAAGCGTCTGTCTTGAGGATTGAGGTAGCTTATATAGCTGTGATCGCGGGCACGCCCATTAGGGCCGGCTTATGAGCCACACCCTGCCCCTCCTAGAGAGTGAGCATGTGCAAAGGCAATCCATTAGCAGCCACACCCAAGAATACACTTGGGGCTGTTTAATGGATGGAATGTTCAAGGTTAATGCATCTGCTTAATGGATGGAATGTTCAAGGTTGATGCATCTGAGGTGCTATGTCCATAATTAAAGCTTTTGGTCATGAGCCTGGCGCCAAAGGACCCAGGACAGTGTCCACCCAGGTCTCCTGTGCTTACGACCCCTGCATGCCTGTGCCCCTGACTTCATGACCATGACATACACTCAGTGTACACCAAAACAGTCCTTTATGATATTGGCAAAACGGGCCAAAAAAATGCTTCCCTGCCCCCCAGAACCTCACCAGATTCACCACTCATCTGTGCCAGCCCCAGTCCCCAGATGGCATCCTCACCTCCACTGCCCTCTCCCTTCCACCCACAACACACGCTGTTTCTGTGACGCAGTTTGCTTTCAGATGTCGGCTATTTGTGGCTATAGCCTAGGCTATGGAAAGTTTTGTGCTGCAAACTCAGTCCGTAGACCCCATCCATCTCCAAAATGTTGCTTGGTACCCTCAAGCCCCCCCGCCACCCACCACCAGCCTAATGGTATTTCGATGTTCTTTACCTGCAAATAGCATTTTTCCTGCACTTAATTTTCCCATATTGTCGGCTATAGCAGTGAATATTGCTCACATCAAGAGAAAATCAAGATGGCAGTTGTTTAATTTCTAAAAATACCCGGTTTCAGGCAAATCCCCTAAATATTACCATACATTTTTGAAAGGGGGCAACCCCTTCTACATCAAATATTTAAAATACTACTGCACGGAATAACCCCAAACCAAGCATGGATCAGAGTCAATGCTTCATGCCCAAGTTGTTTTGGACCTGGCTTAAATTTGTCCCGTGGTGTGGGCTGTGCGCTTTGGCAAAAATGTACCTTCTTTGTCTATGGGAAAATGAATGGGAAGTAGGCTGACATTTTTTTTAATGCTTAATATCTTTCTAATTTTTGAAAGAATCTTTACAAAACGTTGCTGTCTTGGGGAGACCCGCAGATCTTTAATCACTTTCAAATTTTTGACCAAAACTGTTACTCCTATCAAAGGTTATTAAAAATATAATTTTGAGGGGTTCCTATGTGTCTGTGACTCAATATATATATATATATTACAGGACAGTAATAGCTGCCCTATAATTAAGGTGAGTCAGACTCCCATAGGATCCCCTAAAATGATAGCATTAATAACTTTTGATTTGAGCAATGGTTTTGGCTACAATTACAGACGTGATTAAAAACCTGGAGGCCCACCAGACTGCAAAGTTTCATGAAGATTTGTTAAAAAATATAAAAGTTAGTAAGCAACAGAAAATATTTTTGTTTTCAGTCGTGGAGCCTACATCCCGTTCATTTTCCCATAGAAAAATAAAGTACAAATTTGGTAAAGAGCACAGCCTAAAACGCTGGTAGGATTTGGACCATTTCCAAAACAACTTGTACACAAAGCGTTGACTCGCTATCCATGCAGGGTTTGGGGTTATTCAATGCAGTAGGTATTTAAATATGCGATGGAGAAGAGGTGCCCCCTTCTGAAAAATAGATAGCTATATCTCAAGGATTTATCCAAAACAAACAGTTTTTAGAAATGAAATGACCGCCATCTTGTTTTTCTCGAGATCTCTCTTCCACTCATGCTACCTTACCGCTTTTAACTATTTGTGACTCCTATTCCCTTCAGCAAAATCCCAGTCCTCCATCTCATTCCTTGATCTCCTCGCGCAACCTTTTTTTTGTCAGTTTCTACTCTCCCACTCTTCTTCTCACCCATTTTCTTCTCTCTTTATCCTCTTCCCTGCCTCTTTGCCCATGCCTTCCCTGCTTGTCCTCTACCTTTTTCTGTTGAAATCTTTGATCATTTAATGTATCTTCCTTTTCCTCTGCTTTTGCTTCTATTCTCCCTTCCCTTTCAACTTTAACTCCCTTCCTGTTGACTCTGCGTCCCTTCTTCTTTCTCAATCACCTACTCAGACTTGATGTTGCTGACTCTCCAGTCCACTCACTGTTTTTATGACGTGCTGAGTGCATCTGACCTCACTGTCTTGTTCTCTTTTCATGCCATGTATTAGTGTTTGCTTCTTTCTGCTAAACAGCAATATTTCAACACTCATTTCACTTCACTTGCTTATCATCGTCGTCATCTTTTCCAAATTCTGAATCGCATTCTCTCCCTTTCTCCTCCTGACCCTGCTGCATCTCCCCCACTTCTGCATTTCATTTTGCTACCTACTTAGTTTAAAATATTTCTCTCCTCTGCTTGTTCATGTCCTATACTTCTTGCTCCCCTTCTTTTCTTAAGCCTATCAATGTCCTCCTCCACTCACTGACTTGGAAATCTCTTCTGCTATTAATAAGGCTCCTCCTACCTCTTCCTTATTTGCTAATTCTACCTGTCTACTTCACTCTTCTTCTTTATCTCACAGCCATTTTTAACTCCTTTATTTCTTCTATTGTTCCCTTTTCTTTCAAACACGCCTCAATCCTTCCTATTCCTAAAAAAAACTTTGCTTGATCCTTCTTTGCCTCCTAATTTTCATTGTATCTCATGTCTTCATTTTATCTCCAAACTTCTAGAGAGTATTTTATATTCTAAGGTCTCTTCTTTCATTAACATGCACTCACTTCTACCTCCTTTCCAATCCGGCTTTAGGCTGTGACACTCCACCAAACAGCTCTTCTGGCTGTCGCTCTTTAAGTCTTGCTACTATAAACTTTCCTCTCTGCTTATCTTCCTGGATCTGTCAGCCACTTTTGACACAGTCAACCATGCTATTCTTCTTTCATCTCTTGTCGAACTTAGCTTCCATGACTCTCTCTTCAACTGGTGCCACGCTTAACTTTCAGGTCACGTTTTTCTGTCTCTTTTGCTGGTCACTCATCTCCTACCGTGCCCCTCTCTCACTGTGTTTCCATGGCTTAGTCCTTGGTCCTCTCCTCTTTTCTATCTATAACTCGCCCCTCAGTCCCATCATCCCTTCTTTTGGTTTCAATGACCACCTTTGCACTGATGACTCACAAATCTTTACCTCTCACCGATTCTACCCATTCCACTTTGTCGAACTGTTCTCTTGCTATACAGGCATCGAAGTATTCTCACAATTTGCTCCTTAACCCTTCCAAAACAAAGGTTCTCTTGTTTCCTGCTCTCACTATTCCCCCTGCACTCCCTCCTCTCTCGGTTTGCTTTTACTTCCATTATCTTTCTATTGCCACCTCAGCTTGCAATCTTGGTGTCATTCTCCATTCCTCACTTTCATGTCATCTCATATCTTTTCTATTTCCTGTTCCTGTCACTATCAACTATTAAATATCCAAAAGGCTGCTTACATTTTCTTCTTCCAAATTCCTTGTATCCTCTCTAGTCTTCTGCAGACTATTCTATTGACCTTCTCGTCTCTTAAGTTGTCATTCTTCTCATATTGCCCCTATTTGTTTGGTTAACCATTATTCTGCACATGTCCTATGCATTATTTCCCCTTGGGATTCTATCACTTCTTCTTTGCACACTTTATGATGACTATCCTTCAAAGTACCAATGTAACAGGAATGTGAATTAAACATTTCCCGCACTTTTGAACAGTTTCACTTGATTTTGTTATTAAGCAACAGTTGACTGGAAATATGAAACAAACAAAAGAAAAAAGTATATTATTGATCAAGACAATTGAAAGTGAAGAAAAACATAAATATATAACGAAAACATGTTTTCTGCTCCCTTTGGAGCTAACTGAGGGCGTCAGATTTGATGAGACGTTTTCACCTCATCATCTCTTGTCTTTTGAATTTTTATGGTTGTTGTGTCATGGGTCACAGCTCCAGGCTAAAAACAGAACTAAAAAGTACTAATAGCCATGAGAACCTAAAACTGAGATAATGTGAACTTTAAACATGGTGCCCACCCCTTCCTCACCTTATCCTTCAAAGTTGGCCTTCTTTTCAACTTCTTGTTAATTGTTTTATTGGGAGTCTATTTTGATTCCTCTCTGTCAATGAAGGATCAGGTCAATTCAGTGATTTTGTCATCTGCATATTACTTAAAGTTACTCTATAATTGAGCTATACTTGCTTGTACAATAATTGGCTCCAAAATAGATTATTGTGGTAGCTTATTCATAGGTACATCACAAAACAATAGATCGACATTTCAAGATGGGCAGAACAGTGTTGTGAGGATTGCGGTCCAACTTTGTTGAAAAGCACATGTCACCTCTTCTTGGAAAACTTTGCACTGGTTACCAGTCAAAGAGTGCTTACATTTTAGGGCCCTTTCCATCACCCATAAGTGCCTTTATGGAGAAAATCCTGTATATCTTTAAAGGAGGCTGTGTGCTAAACAAAGCACCCTGCTGTTGATATCTAACCAGGGCAACTTGTTGATCCTGCACCATATAAAGTTGGCGAGGGCTGGAGAGCACCCCTTAATTTTATCACCCCTTACCTTTGGAATGATTCATCCCCTCGCTTAAGACTGGAGTCTCCAATTTGATCTTTTAAGAAATTGCTCAAGACTTTCTATTTTACTTGAATGGATTTTATGATTGCTATATTGCCTCTTTGGTCTTTCATTGGTATTTTCAGAGTTTTCAAATTGTATTGCATTTAACCTTTTGATGTTCTGGTTCTACTGTTTTGTGTTGTTTTTATGGTTCTGCATATTGGTTTCATTGTATGTGTGTGTTATGTTTTGTTTGACAATTTGCCAGTTTGCCCTTGGGCCTAAAGTGTTTTATAAATGTGTAAAAAAAAACATTAGAAACATTTCTCCACAGCTTTGCCCCTTATAGTTTTTCTCTCTGATCTCCTTCTATTCCTCATCTCAATAACTTTGCTCACAATCTCTTTCCTGCTTAACTTGTCTTTGTCCCCCATGTGCTTCATCTCATTTCTGTTCCTTTACCCTACTTGAAACCAAACACTGGTTTTCTTTCTTTCTTTCTTTCTTTCTTTCTTTCTTTCTTTCTTTCTTTCTTTCTTTCTTTCTTTCTTTCTTTCTTTCTTTCTTTCTTTCTTTCTTTCTTTCTTTCTTTCTTTCTTTCTTCCTTCATTTTTTAGCAGCACACAAAACCCTCAGGCATCTAGGTGCTAGTTAGAGTAAGTGTGAAAATAAAGTTTATAAATTGTAAGACCATGCATAAAGGTTACAATATAAAGGTGGAGCTTGAGAGCATACGTTTGCAGAGCTGCACCTCATGGTGCGGGTGGGGTAATGCAGGAGTACAATACAATATCATGCCTTTTCAGCAAGTTTTGCTTAAGGAAAGTTTGGTAGATTACAAGTAACATCCATGTACAGCCCCATGCTGCTAGAGGCACATCCGGCAAGTTATAAGTAAAATGCATTTGCAGAAAAGTGCTGCTAATGACAAATTCGACAGGTTGCAAGTAACATCAGTATACAGCAGCACGCTGCTGGAGGCAAATCTAGTGAGTTATAAATAAAATGCATTTGCAGCAAAACGCTGTTAAAGACACAATTGGTAGGCTGCCAATAAGGTCGGTATACAGCAGCACGCTGTATAACTAAGTTCTCTATCTTTTTTCCCCTCTTCAAAACCCATTTATAAAATCCATATTCTTTCTAACTGATTGATTGACATTTTCACTTTCTCTTGCATTGTTGTTTATGTGCAGAGCTTCGAAATGCAGGGCTATTAACCATATAGTAAAAACACAAAATTTCAAACTTCCTTTAATGCGGTTCAACTTTATTGTATTGTAATTATTATTTTCATATCCATAATTTACAATTTTAACATTCATTTATTGTTTTGATTTTCAAAAGTCATGTCAGTTGATTTTGGCAGCAAATGATTTTGTGGGATTACATCTTATTCAGAAACTGTGTATCTAGTTAATTTACAAAGCCATACATCCACAATGTTATACAGGATATTTACATACAAGTAGCATATTATGTTTTTCAATTGAGACATGGAATCATGAAATAGTGGCTGTTTTCAGTCGTTTATCAGGAAACAGAGTACCTGACACAGCTAACCATACAAACATGTATCCAAAAATGTTACTTTTTAAAACAAATCTATAATCTATTGAAATGTTAAGTATGACTGCATTCCTTTTCATTTCTTCCGGATGCACCAATTCACATCTGTTAGCCTTATTTATTATCAATTACTCTGAGGTACAGATAAAGCCTCCATTATTGCAATATTTTCACAGCTTTCAGGCATGACAATTCTCAAGAAGGCACAATTGCTACTATTTTATAAATATATGTGTATTCCTTGCCTACTGTGTGCCATTTTCAATTCAGCAATGTTCTCTGTGAGTGCTTCTAAATATCATTTAATTTCCCTCGGTTGCCTTTGAGTTTTCTGTGTTTTTTTTCTTCAGATGCACTATGTTACATGCGCTAACGTATTCAAACGGTAACGTGGAATGTTAGCAGTTTTGCGTTTCAGTTTCTTCCCATTTCAATTATTTTGGTGTATTAAAATGTTTGCAGTTTGTTCTGCATTATAATTCATTTTCATTTTATTGTTTTAGGAACTTCGTATTTGCTCCCATTGTATTTTTTTCCCCAAAACAATTGCATTCTATTTTGAAGTTGCTTGTGTCCTGCTTTATCAGTGCTGCAGTTATGACATATGTTGTTGAACCAATATAATGTACTACCGAATATTTCTAAAATATCACCACCATTGAAGAGGGCACGAAAATAATGTATAAGAGAAACAAAAGCAGTGTAACATTAAAACTTTGTACAATTATCAAATGAATGATTCCAATTCCAGGATGAAGTTATGTTATGTTAAGTTTATTAATTAATACTTCACACTGCTGTCATTTCCATGGTCTCCATGTACTCATGCGGCTCTGTAAGGTAAAGAGGGTTGGTTTGGTAAGTGAGGGAGGGCAGGATAGGATAGATGTTGTGCTCATCTGTTTATGTGTGCAGAACCGGGAGCAACTGGCGTCTGTGCATGTGAGCTTTTTGGGTGTACTTTTTTTGTGCACTGCGGTTGTTGTGTCCAGAAGGGCAGCATCCAGTGTTTAAGTTGTTTGGTGTCAGTGGTTATTTGTTTTGTAGCTTGGCTAGAGAGTGATGAGCGGTTTAGGAGTTTTGATGGGTTGTTACACTAAACCTCTGGGCATGTGTGGTAGGTGAGAGGTGTAGGGCTGTGGAAGTGAAAAAGGGTGATTATTAGTTGGTTTTGGTTGGTCCCTGGGTATTGTGTAGCAATGTTATTGTTTCTTTCTACAGGTATTTATCCAGTGTTTTTGTTGTTTTGGGTTTATATTTTGTACAATCAGGCTTTGTATGAGGTTAGGGTGGCCTGCTTGTGGGGGTGGGTGTTCTATAGTTGGTCTCGGTGAGTTGATTAGCCAGGTTTTTAGTTGTTTCCTGAAAGTTAGGTGGTCTTCTGTCATTCTTATTTCCTTCGGGATCAAGTTTCATAGTTTGGCTACCAGATGGGAGAAGACGGTGCCTCTGAAAGTTCATTACTCCAAGTAGCTTGTTTCTATTTGTTAGATCTTAAATCTCTTATAGCTTGGTACTGGGTGATCTTTTCTTGGTGGAATTTGGCCCCTTGTCCATGTAGTGATTTATGGACAATGTAGAGGGCTTTGGAGTTGATGCATTTCTTTACCGGTATCCAGTGTATACTTTGCAGCACTGGTGTGATGTGGTCTCCTCTATTTTATCTCAGGAGTACTTAACATATTTACTGGAAGTATTTTGGGTTCATGTAGTGTTTTAATGAGGCGTTTAGGCACTCTGAGAAAAATATTATTTGCGTAGTGTATTCTTGATAATACCAAGGAAATGATCACAAGGGTTCTGTGTGGGAAATTGCAGTAAAGTAGAATCTCTCTGATGAACCATAGGTCGTAGAAGTATTTTTTTGTTATTGTGTTGACTTGTTGTTCTAGAGTGAGCCCACTGACCATGAGTATTCCCAGATTTGTTATCAATATTGACATCTCTGGTTAGGTTCCCATGCTTCGGGGCCAGGTAGGTATGTCTGTATAGGTTTGTCTTCTCATTTTGAAATTATTACTTTGATTGGGGTTAGTTTGATGTTTTATGTTTGCCACTCAGGTGTTTATATCAGTGAGACATTTTGTGAGGGTGTTGTCAGGGATGTGGTCGGTAGTTATCTTGTAGATGAGTTGACTGTTAGCTGTTAATTACAAGCTGTCAGTTCATGGGTCTGAATGAGCTTCACTTTGGTCATATAAATGTTGATGAGGAGTCGGGAGAGGCTTAATCCTTGTGGTGCACCACAGGTGAATCTTCTTTTTTTTAGATGAAAATGGTAGATGGCTTCTATCAGTACAATTGGCAAGGAAAGATTTCATCATTGTAGGGCAAAACTTTGAATACTGTATTCTTCATGTCTCTTGATTAGAGTTGTGTTTTTGATCATAAAGAATGCAGATTTGTCCAGTAGTATGAGAGCCAATTGTGTTTCTCATATGGAGATGAGTGCTGATTCGGTTACTCTCATGGTCTGAAACCAACCTAGGATTGGTGAAGTATTCTGCTTCTTTCTGCATGATTGAGCACTTCTTTGTACACATGATTCACCAAGATGTTTTCTGGACAGTGCAAAGTTTGATACGGCTCTGTAGTTATCAGGGTAATTTGGTTTTCCTGTGTTGTATTTTACGAGGGATTTGTTGTATACGGATTTGAATGATTTTGGTACTATTCGTGTGCTTAGGGCTGAATTCATTAGTAGTTGAGTGTAGTGGGCTGCTGTTCTATGGGTGAGTAACATTTTGTTGATATACAGTGGTAATGGGTTACTGGGGGATCTGACTATGCTGGTATAATCTAGAAGTATGTCAAAGGTTTCCTCACTTACAGCCTCAAATCTATTGAGTGTTGAGCTGGTTGTTGCAGTGTTAGTTTCTGAGAGGGTGTTGTGTGTGGTCCTGCAGCATGCGTTAATGGCTTGCTGGATTGCTCCTATTTTTACTCTTAGGTGGGCTGTGATCCTGTCGACTAAGATTTGAGATGGTATGATGTTGTTGTTGCATGAAGTTGAGTGTTTTATTTCCTTGATGATTGTGAACATTGTTTTTTCTTGATTTGTTGTTGATTGAATTCTCGTGGTATGGTATGTTTTCTTGGCATTCAGGACTACTTCTATATATAGACAAATGTGTCACTGATAGATATTTTTGTCCAATAGGTTGTAGTGCCTCCTCCATAACTTTTCAAGTTTACATTTTTTTTAGTTCTCAGTTCCTCTGTGGAACATCGTTCTGCAATTTATTTTGGTTTGTGTTTGAAGAGTTTTAAGGGTGTTAGTTGGTCTAACATGTCTGTGATACAGGTGTGAAGGTGCACTTCAACTGTGTCTGTTGTAATTTCATTTTGTTCAGCTGTGTTGGGTTTGGTAATTTGTAATAATTGTATTAATGTTTCACGGTCAAGTCTTTTCTAGTTTCTTTTGTTTGTTGCTGGGAGTTTTATGTTTGTGGGCATCATGCGGCTTGGGATGTTTATGGTGAAAGTGATCATATGATGCTCACTCCATATCATTGTTACTGGTGGGGCGAATGTCCATCCCTGTAGAAAATTGCATGTAGTGTGTGCCCAGCTCTGTGAGTGGGTCTGTGCAGTATTTGTTTGAGATTAATCATTTCCAGTAGGCCACTGAGGGAGTATGTTGTACTTTCATGATTCTTTGAAATCCAATGTTGAGGTTTCTCAGATTAATTATCATGTTGTGATTTGTGGAACGTTTAGCTGTGACATCAGTGAGTTTTGTTGCAAAGTTAGGGTTTGCAGATGGGTGGTCTGAATGTATATTAAGTTGAATTGGTCATCGAGCTTGAATAGGTGTGATTCTCAGTCTTCTACGTCAGTTGAGAGTATGGATGTGGAGTGGATGTGATTTTTGTGTGCTACAATGATTCCTCCTCCTCTTCCTGTTTCTCTGTTGGGTTGAATTAGTTTGTAGTTGTCAGGTGTGGATTCTTGAGTGATTACTTTGTAGTTGACTGGGAGACAAGTTTCAGTAAAGAAGAGAGTATCTGTGCCGTCTTCGCTTTGGAGGTTATACATTTATGTTTTGTCATTTGAAATAGATTGTCCATTGCATAGGCTGCAGTGTAGTGTGTGCAATTTAGTTTGTTCTTTTTGGATGTTATTTATGCCATTTTGATGGGGGTGGCATCCTTCAGATATTTTCCTCTTTGTTGGGTAGGTGTGTCTGATGCCGGGTATGTTGTTATGTCATCTGTCCCTTTGTTGAGGAGTTCCATTAGTTTGCACAAGGGGTTTGTCTATTCTAAGTCATTGTACTTGGGTGTTTGGTTGGGGTTGCCTTTTTCCATCTCTGGAGTTTAGGTCAGAGGGGATTTGAGTTTATCTATGGTTCTTCTAGGTGTCTTTCTGAAATGGAGTTCTACATTTCTGCGTTCTGAGTGTTGCTGTGAGTGGTTTGATAGTACAGTGGGGCTTCCTCCAGTAGTCAATGGATACTTTTTGTGGAGTTTTCAATATCTGATGTGAATAGTTTGCAGGTGGAGAGGTAGTGAAAGAAGCATGATGTCTTTGTTCTCGTCTTTGTCTGGACCCTTAGTTCATTTAATGAGGATTGGTGGTGATTTAGAGGGGTTGTGCATTCTAGTAGGTGGTTCCTGTTGTTCGGTGTGGATGTGTTTTCTGTTCTCTTTCTTCTTCTGTTTTCCATTCTTCTATTGGGGCATATTTGTAGTTGTGGATTTTTCGTGGCTATTGTGGGATTGGTGATCTATTGATGCTGTGGCTTTATGTCAAGCTATTTCGGTGGTAGGATCCCTGGTAAGGAATGTTTGTTGTTGTTGATAGTTCCTGTTGGTTGTAATCCCAGTAGTGTTGTGTGATTATTGGGATGGGCTCAACCAAGTTTGTTGCCCCTATACAGTGGCATTAACATGCTGTGGTAATAGGATTGCGGTGGGGGAGGCCCACCTTTGTCAACGGCTCTTATTGTCATTGGTTCTTGCCATTCTGTGATGAATTGTTTCTTGGTGTCAAGGCCTTGTGGTAGGCAGATTCTCAAGAGTTCTCAGTGGTCAAATTCTGGGTGACTATTAACAGCAATGAATGTTTTGTTCTCAGGGGGCTTTCCTGTGTTGGATGACTCCTGGTCGCTAGCCTTCATGGTCGGGAGTTCTCAGAGGTTTGTAGTGATACAGTTCATAAATGGTTGAACTTGCAGTTAATAACATTGTATTTGCTTGAATGGAGGTCTCCGCGTGGTTGTTGTTCCTTGGCTACTAACCCTTATTGAGTGGCGAATTTGTTGCAGAATCGTAATGGTGAAATTCAGAAATGGCTGACTTTATGGGTGAGAGATGGCTGAGAGATTATGCACCAAGGGGTGGAAGCCTACTAGTGGTGGTTCACTTGTGATTGATCACCCTCGTGGATTTGAGGATTCATCGATATAATCAATGATATAAAAGATTATCATAAGAAATGGTTCTTAAAAGGGGCAACATGATTGCACATTGGGTGTTTCTGCTACAATTTCAAATAATCACAGATAATGTAAATCTAAACATACTTGTATGCTGGGCAAGGCTATTTGATAATGCTGAGCCTGGTGCACATTGCTCATTGAACTCAAGATGGGGAATCTGCTATATGAAACCAGGGTAATTTGCATTGTTTATTGTTAATTGCACAATCTGGATTGAATGCTAACTCTAACGTCTTCATTTGTTAGAAACATATTGTACTTGTACAGACAGAGGAACACAATTAGACACTATTACATTTCACAAAAACGATTTTGTGACAAACCAACATTTCACTGCTTTTTGGAATGCAAAAGATCTTCAACTTCCTATTATTCCCTAAGTGTGTATCCAAGATCATAAACACTCTGTGGGGAATTTTCAGTTTAAGCATATATTGCATGTAGGTAGCCGCCTCCAATTGCACTTAAGAGCAAAAAGTCTCCTCTGTGCAATGTTCTTCCTTCACACCACACTGGAAAGTTTGGTAGTAAAGCATAAGCAAAATCATGTTTACTATTCGCTTTTCCACTATATCGATGGAAAAGTATAAAACTCTCCAAAAAGTTAAGATTGAATTCATATGGTATTCATCGGCTTTTGCCAGTTGGTGACTTCAGGTGGTAAGGCACCCACACTTGCCAAGCCAATCAGGAAATGAGGGCCAACAATTATATCTACCCCGCTCCCAAATCCACCCGACACAAGCACCAAAATGAAGAGGATCATTAGAAGTGACAGCAACAGTATTTTCTAATGAGAAAAATAGCTCTTCCCCACCTTCTAGAGAATGGCACCTGGCCATAGTCTCGTCAGGTGTCTCTTTGCATTAGGAGATCAGATATCTGACTAAGTTAAAGATATACATCAGTGCTCTTAGATAGCATGAACCCTTACCATAGATCATATATAAAAATATAATTGCAGATAGTCAACAGTCAGCAATGGAAAGATATTCAAATTAGGGGATTCCAATGCTCTCAGATGGATATCCAAATCCATGCTTGCAATAACTACCATCTATTATGTCAGTAGTAGCCCAGAGGTAAAATGTACCATGTTGTTAAAGGTTCAAGAATACAATTTTATCTTCATGTGTGCCCCTAGCACGAGCTAGGGGCACACACGGAATATCGACCAAGACACAAATATGTGGGATGCTGCCATCCTCGTCTCCTCCCTTTAGTTTGATTTTTTTTTAACCACTCTAAACAGTGGTGATCCAGAGAGGCAGGACATATACACCATCGGGGGAATGTGCATTGTTCACAGGAATACAAGCATTTAGTAATAATAATGTTCAATTTTCCATGGCACGATGAACTGGCAATGTCTCTGACATATCTAATGCTCACAGGTTTTGAACCATACTGCTGCAAGTACAATGCTCATTAAATACATAAAAAATCCGATGGAGAATAAAATAAAAAAAACAATGAAATATATACAGTGATAACTATAGGTAGCAAATATGACATTCATTAAATAATGATTTCACTAAACACAGTGAATACATACAGAACATAAGTTGACCCATGAATGTACTATTACACCATACTGCCCTAGAAACATCAATTTTGCAACACACAGAACACAGATCATCACTTCATCTGTGACAAACTAAGAAATCCTAGCTACCTAGGCAAACGTATGTCCAGATAAAATATTCATAATGAGGAAGACACTCTGTATCAACATAAAACACAATGCGAGTCATCAAAACAGAATCTTCCCTTACTAGACATAGGAAAAACAACAACTTTGAAATGAAAACATATGGAAATCAAACATACCTATTCCAACCAAAACTGTAGCTTCAACTTTCACTAATCAGAAAGAACGTTTTACATATCCAATTATAATGTTCTGAGCGCATAATAAATATCCAAATCAAATTGCATCATGTTGGCATTAAATCTGTCATTGATTCCATAAAGCACAGAAAAAATACACTAACAATATTAAACAAAATAACATTACATAACCTACAACAATGGTGATAAGAAAGCTGCGATCTATACATAATGAAAAACAAAATGGTACAGAAAGAAACATACAAATAAGTCCTTTAGAATAAAATACACTGTTTAATAAAAAAATCTAAGGACTAACAATGTTCTAACATTACTTCTTCAAACTCTACAAACTGATACATACATCTACAAAAACATTGCTTCAGTGACCCCAAAGAATATACATACCCACCGGGTAAAAGCATCAAAAGGAACTTATTGAGTAGACACATCATTGAAGATCACATAAATAAATCTAACAATTAATCAGCCTATAACAGGAGTTATTTTGATAGTCTCTTAATTGTACTAGAAATGTCCCTAAATTCTCTTTGTAGTCATTATTTATTGGCGTTGAAGTAATATTTCAGGATCAAGGGGCACTGGTACTGAATAGGTAAACTCTGCTTAAACTCTTTAACATGATACCGCCTCTGCGCTCATTGGTCTCAAGAGACATTAGCACCCTGGGTTGGGGAGCCAGCCAATCAGGTGGCTAGGAACATGGGCTTAAACTGCCGGTTTAAGCCTGCGTTCCAAGCCACGTCACAGTCGGCTCACCCGCCGCCATTTTCCCACTCCCTCCGTTCCTGAATTTTTTTCTCCTTACCCCCTTCCCCCCCTGACTTTCCTCATTTCCACTGTAGTGGCCTTCACCGCTGCAGCCATATCTTCCTCTCATGGCTTCTCACAGCCGCCATGGAAAGAGAAGAGGGAAAGGGAAGGAATTTCCTTCCTACAACGGGACATGTGCGGGTGCTAAAAAAAATCATTTTTTTAGCACCTGCGATTGCCGCTTTGGTAACCCAACCCAGCGCGCTAATGGCCAAATGGCTAATGGCCTTATGTACCCATTCCACAGCAACAATGGGGGTAACAGCACTGGGACCATATTAATGGCCCTCTCTTCGCTCTAGCCATTTAAGGTTGCTGCAGGCCTTTTCTCTCCGATGTTGCCCATGGAACAGGTACATAACGCTACCTTACTAGGCCAGGAGCAGGGTGTGATTTGATACGAAACTAGGCCACCAGAGAAAGAGAGGGATAACATTGAATCAATTGCATGTACAATAATGCCCAAAAGTGGTAGATTAGTACAAGTAGTAGGGAACGAACAGAAGATACAAGAGAAGATAAATATTTGATCTTGGCTCAAGGCAGTTCTTTAAGATGGACACATGCCAAAAGGAGACAGCTATCCTTAACAGTAAGGAGTTTGCCATAGCCTCATGCAATTCAAGTTTCCTTGGCGTGAAGTCACAGATTACAAAATATCATACATTTTTCCTTCAGCAAGTGTGCTTAAGGGATATGCCCTCAATAAATGGGCACTCTAAAAAAGAAAAATGTGGACTTAAGGGATGGAACTGGTGGGGAGTGGGGGGTCCTGATTGGCATTGACAATACATTGGAGTGTGAATGTAAAGAATGGGATATTAATGTAGAGGCAGTAATGACAATCAGTATCAGTTAGGATCATTGTCACATTCTCTTAGTTAACATCTCCAAGAATCCTATTTCTTTAGCATCAAGGGCCTGCAAGAAGGCATTAGTAACCTCCTTTTCCGACTGGTAAATATGTGATTGGGAACTTGTAAAAGTCAATGGATATGTATTGGGCGACATTCCTAGTCAACCCACATGGGTTAGGTGGGACATCATTCTACAATTGACTACTTTTATGTTACTACTCTGTTTGAAATATTTATATTTCTTCACATTGAAATGATTGATAAAAGTAATCATGCCAAAATGTTGTTAAAACTGAATGTGACCATGCCTTGCATTAATGCAACTGCCATTTTAAGTAATCTTATGTTGAATAGTCATGGAACGAGAATACAATCAAAATCTACTTCGAGAACAATAACAATCAGACTGTTGTACGATGCTTTGGATCAAGGCCTATGAAAGGGGATGGACATAATACCTTGTTATGGTAGTTTAGCTGAATCTCTTCAATTAACAGAGTTACTTCTCAAAATAGAAAGGGAAAGACTTTCCTTCCAAATCACTTCTATGATGTCGGGTGAGAGGGTTACGTTGATGGAGGGTGGGAAGAGTAGGCAGGAGGAGTTAGGTATTTGAGAGACAAGAGGTGGGTCAAGGGCAGTTGGGAGGGTTGTGAATTGATTGTTTGGAGTGCAGGGGTTTAGGCGGGTTGATTTTGGAATAAGTCTGGAGGGTGTTGGGGGTTAAGTTGAACAGGGTGAGAAGGCAATGGAAAGGGGGTGGAAATCGGGAGAGGGGAGATAAAGGGGGTAGGGGAGGGAGAAGATGGGAGGTTGGGTTGAAGCAGAGGTGGTGAGGAGTGGAGGGTCAGTTAGTTAAGGTGTCCCAATGCCTTCTAAACCCTATATGAAATGCCTAGGAGCTCTTCGCCAACCAATTCGATTTTATTTGTCTAATGATGTTTACAAGCAAAACCACATAAGATTGGAATTGGCAGAGGTGGCCAATATATATTCAAAACTAGCACTATGACTAGAACAAGGCATGCATCCTATATGCACCGTAACCCATAAATGTTTTAATATCCATTCAATGGATGTAATAAGTCCAGCTATGGCAGGACAAGAATCATTCTATGATAATATTTGTTTGTAGGGATTCAACTCATTACTATACCAGACCTAATCGAATAATTTAAGGACCGGGGTAAGCATTTGTCGAACCCACAAACATTATTTTCCATATAACTCCGAGAGGACTGAAAAAAAGTGTGAGAATATAGGTGACAAGCAAATGTATACATAGCTACCTTTAGTTGATTAACCGTACAGACTAATCAGGTAGTCGCATAAATAACAAACATAGTTTATTTAAAAACAAAAAGAATCTAAGGCACCAATAAGAGTTAAGTTAAACGCCAGACTAAGTAATTTGGCACATAATGCATGCAAACATCCACGGCTTTGATGTTAACATGAGTGTGAATTTAGTGATTGATCCATTTGGACACTATTGAGTAATAACTAACATTGTTTCATATTGTCTCTCTTCTGTTTGTCTGTGTTTCTGATGCTTCATGATGACTCTTACACTATCATGTCACATTCCTTGTCTTCTAATTGTCATTTTTGATTTGTGGCTTTCTTTGTCTTCTATGAACGCACTTCTACCCCGTTTTGCCTACTAAATTGTTTGCATTTTCGCTATTTGTCATGACAATGTGTGCAACAATGTAATCTCCAATATATGTTATTGGCTTGCATAACACGTTGTATCTAATGATACAATTCTAATATCTAATGATACAATTCTTCAAAACAATCTGCATATGTATCACGATAATGTGTTAAGAACATGAAAAAATAACTATGCCCTGATTTGAGAAAGGCCAGCCGAAACACGTGTCATCTAAAGGGGACCACACCATGACCTTAACAGCACTATACTATTCAATAAATATTATGGTGTAATACAATCATTTGGCGCCTGTCTTTATTACAGTTTCAAGATCATTACCTGAACTGGAGAGTAGCTTGCACATTGGATTCTCTTTTCATGTACCTGCAATTGAAGGGTCTTCTGATGGCTAGCAGGTAGAAATCTAACTTTCAACGTGGTTTGATGGGCACATAAAGTGTTTTGGCATATCTAGGGGCTGATATGTACCCTTTATCAGTCACTTCTATTGGCAAAGGGATGAGAGGTGTGCAACCTGAGAGAGAAATTCGCACAAGATTTGGGCTTTGAACTCGAGGATGAGGTTTGGGAAACGATTTGCATTGGGGAAATAAAACCCTGATAATCTGTCAGTATAAATTGCATGGCCCTGAACTATTGTACAGGTGGCAATACAATCCAGCGCAGCTCTTGAGGATGTTTCCGGCAGTAAGCCCTGGCTGTTGGAGACAGTGTGGTGAAAAGACGACATGCTGGCGCATGTAGTGGGAATGTGCGAAGGTACAGAACTTTTGAAAAGAGGTGCTAAATTGGATATGAGAGTTAGATGAGATTAAGAGGGAACTGGACCCAATGCTGGTGCTCTTTTTATTTGGGAAAGAGAAAGGTTTGTGGCATCTCCCACACAAGGTGTTTTTCACCCTCCTAGCTGCCAGGGTTTTCCTGGTCATACAGTGGTAAATGGCTTTGTTTCCAGTGGAGAGGGAATGGCCTTTAAAGGCTAGAGAAATGCATGAGATGGAGAACATTGCAAATGACCTTCATGACTGGAGGCCTTCTAGGGAGATGGAACGGTCACCATTCTTGAGAAAGTATGGTGCATGCGAGAATTCACTTGGGATGATTAGTCGAAAGGGGGGCAGAGTTAGTGTTGATTTCCCTCTCAAGATTGCAACATATTTCGAAAGGACAGGGAGGTGAGAGCAGCCCAACTGCGGGGCTTGGACTGTTGTTATCTGAACTAAAGAAATAGGAAAAATACTCTATATACCTATATATATATATATATATATATATATATTTTTTTTTTTTTTTTTTTTTCAAGGTAAAAACTTTAGTTACAGAGACGTTAAAATGAGCAATACATTGTAATACTTTAGTTGCAGGGACTTAAAGTGAGAACTTAACGCAACAAAACCCCTGAAATTCAGCTAAAGCCACCTTAACGTCATGCCCCGTGTTGTGCAGCCTATGACCCCAATGATGACATTACAGATGATTGTCTGAGTCATGCTTATTTTACACTCCACATGTCCTGCATGTATATTATTTTCCTTAGTACCTTTATGCTCTAACCTCAATAGCTCTACTAAAAAGATAGAAAGAAGAAGAAAGAGAAAGATAGAGAGCCTATTCCTATAAGCACAGTTTCATATTTCTACCACTTTTTTTTTTACTCTCTCAATGTTGACAGTAGCCTTTGCTCTGTTAAGTCCAAAACGTCTAACTTTCATCTTCTATTAATATGGTCGTACTCAACATTTTTGCTAATTCTGATGTTTTAGATGGTTCTTCATCCAAGTTGCGGTGGTGTGCTTGTATTTTCCTCATCGCCGTGTTGTAGTTGATGAGGTACCTTGTTGGGGCCTTTTTTCTGGAAGTACTCTTATTATGCAAAGAAAGTAACTGTTCACAGATTGACAAGCCTTTGACATACATATTACATTAATTCCCTATTCCTGTACTCCTTTGGCTTTGGACAATGTTGGTGGATGATTGGAAACACCCTCTCTTTTCACATACATATTTTCTCTTGTTTGTGTTATTTTCCTCAAATGGAATTACATATATTCTTTTAATATTCTTTATGTGCTTTTGGTTACTTTGTCTGTTGGGTTGCAGTAAGCAGAAATATCCTTTTTTGAAAAGGGCATTCAAGCTGTCTGTTTTTTTTGCTGTGCATGTAGCTGCCTATCAATGTGACGCTAAACCTGTTTTTTTGAGGGGGGAATGTGCTGAGCACTTTTATGATTATTATATGGCTGAGCCTTTTAATGCTTCAATTAATCTTGTTATTATAAATTGCATACTGAACTGGGGACCCGTCTGCTGTTCTATTTCCCACTTTCTTCCATCTTGATAAACTTGAACGTATTGTACGTTTCATGTATGCATAATTGCTATATATGGTAACATCTTCCTATTCTGGCATTTCATCTACTTCAATGGGAACATTGAGTTGTGCTGTTTGTGCTGAATAATGCAAGGGCAATTACTGCTGAATGTTTATCTGAAATTCTTCCTCCTGGTCCTTGACATACTTCACTACTGCTGCGTCTGTGTGCCTTCCACCACTTTCCTGTTCTATGCTCGATGACCCACCTACATAGAATGCTTCTCCTGTATGAAGGGTGTCTTCACTAATCCTGCTGAATTCATCTGGCTTTCCCTCATATATTACACAATCGAAACCTATGTCGTCTGGTTCTACTGGATTGGCAGTGTAGGATTCTGAGTTAAGTGTGTGGTGTCTCACTATGATGTATTTGTTGATAGTACCTCATGCCTACTCCCTCTGTGTGATGAGTGTGGATTTGTTTCTCTTAAAGTTGGAAAACATGTCATGCATTATGCACAAAATGAGTGGACATCCCATGATAATTGTGGCAGATTTCTGTACTGTGAATCGCGGTGCTGCTACTGCTTGTTCACTTATAAGGTGTTCTTGCATTAGGAGGCCACTATAAATGCTAAACATGTGTGTTTCTGTGATCATCATATTGTCAGTACTGCTGTCAATACTTGGACATTTGTGTGTAAAGGTAGGAGGTATTAGTGTCTATAAGCTGGTGTTGCTAATGCAGGTGTACTGCTGTCTGCTATTTTGAAATCTTCAAAGCTTCATACCATATCCTCTGTCCATACAACTGTATTCTTAATCATCTACATTTCCTTGTGTGTTTGCAATAGGAATCTAACATGTGTCAAACAATTGAACCCCCATGTGCAGCAATTATTGCATACTATCTATGCTCCCTGTGTAGGGAACTCACGTACCCTACATACTATCTATGGCGTCTAAGCCAAAAAACGTTTTATGAGTGAGATGGCCAAGCGGAAAAGAAAATGTCCTGGCTGGCCGCTACAATCATTACAACATCGAGATAAATTGCTCAAAGAACTTTTTAAGTATTCAGAAACAAAAATTATTAAGACAATGGTAATTCGAATGACAATTCATTGATTCACATGATAAACACATTTTTATTTTAATTTTTTAAGTTGCCCAACACATTTCGAGTATTACCCTTCATCAGGGGTGATTAATTTCAGTATTATCCACAAGAGAATTCAAAAAAGGATAGGCTTGATATGTCTCATGTATATAATGGTAAGTCATCATTTTGTACATGTACTTCTATAACATATTTATGAAACAATATGCTGCATTTTATCTGCATTTGTACTATCAAAGAAAAGGGATAAGAATATCCACATGATACTATGTTCAAATAACTCTAAGAACTGTCTGTCAGTCATGGCATATTTGACTATGGTAAGATTAGATTTTAGTCAACCAGGGAATATAAGAGCGTATTTGCTAACCTTAAAATTGGCCCTAGTGTTGCAGAGACTAAGTGAGAGTTCATTCTTCCATTAGTACTGGAACAGAATTCCCTTATGTTTATGGGCACAGTGTGCCACCTAATCTGTAAAGGTTATTATTGGATTAAGACTCAAATTGCTTGTGTCACAAGTGTCCTTGAATTCAAATTAGAATCTAGAGGATTTCTTACCAACAATGGTGATTCAGGAATATATGTTCTAAAACGACAAAGATGATTCCAAAATGGTACAACTTCCCATAAACTAGGTCAGTGGAATTCTCACTAGATCATGAGCAAAAACAATCTTTTTTCTCTGGAAGCAAAGGTTGGCTTTAGCTATGGGTGCTGATGTCAAAGCTAAAAAACGCTTGGATGTGATGCACAAGTCTTACCTAGAAAGAAGTTGAGTGTATTACATAGCAAGTTGCCAGGAGATGCAGCAAACTGTGGTGTGCATCCTTATAGAATGTCAAGTGGGTCTTCAAAACTGTGTTATAGAGCAATGGACAAAATTGTAATCTCACTAAGGAGAATAGTTTATGCTAAAAGGAGAGAAGGGGACAAAAAGGTCCCTATTCACTTACTTCTAGATGTCCAACTGGTAAGTCAGGAAACAAGCTATTGGATCCTTGCGCCAGATGCCTGTAGTGCAGATTCTATGGGCTAGCATCTGTTTATGTTTGCAGCCGTCCATGACGTCATTACGCACATGCGCGTGTGACATCACAGCACTAATCTGCCGTGATATGGCCACATTATACAATTGTTTTACTAGGGCCAACTAGCCCTGATGAATGTTAATAAGTGGTGCCAGAATACCACTGGTCTTTAAAGAGTGTGCTGTGGACCACAAGAGCTGCGTTATTAAATGACGTCATCCCCCGCATGCGTGGGTGACATCATATGTAAACAAAGAATTCTCATCTTATATGGGGTTGCGAGTCTAGCCAGAAGTAAAGGATGTGATTTTAAAGGAGTTAATATCAGGATTCCTTGTATCTGGTTGGTAACCACGGGGACGTCACCTGATAAATCCTATAGAGGAAAAGAGTAAAGGGATATACATCAATAATACCGTTGGTGGTGAAAGGCAAATTCCTTTATATTATGAATAATAATAACACTGTCTAGAGTCTAGGAGAAAGGTTCATGTTTGAGCTGTGAATATTAATTGATCAGATAAAAGGAAAAAACTAAATAAAATTACAGAGTAAAGAGAGAACTTGAGCAAGAGCGACTACAAGTGTCTCATGTTGTCCAAATAACCAGAAATAGAAAGAGAGTCAAAATGTGTATATGTCCTCAACTAAGCCTGTGTATGACAGTTCTCATAAATTCGGACGATAGTCACAGTATTCTTAGGTCGGTTATGCAATGCTGAATATGTCAGAACGGGCGTCTCCATCTTTGTGTTACTTCTACATAACCTAATTGTATATATTTCCAGAGGTGTTACAGGGTCATTAACATTGAGGTCTCACACTATTAGATGTGTTCAACAGATGTTGCAAAATACAGGTTACAATAATCGGTAGGAAGGTGTTCACATTCATACTCTAGATTATATCTGTTTGAAGATTAACGATACACAAAGGGCCCTCTGTCTCCTTGAGAGTTCACAATCCTCAGAGTGTGTTAACAATATAGTTGTTTAGTTGTATAGATACAGTCACAGAACCTGTACATGTTTTGTCCTTAGTGGAAAGGGACTAGATAGTAATCTTCATTTAATCCTAATAGTGCCATGGCATCTAATTTGTGTATCCAAAATAACTCCCATTGTGACAACTTTGTTGGTAGGTCTCCCCCCTTGGCAATGGGTGGATTACTTCAAGAATGACTATTCTCAATTGTGATATGTTGTGTTTGTTTTCCTTAAAATGTCTAAAGACCAGGGATCTGATGTTAGCTGTTCCGATGTTTGATTTATGTTCCGTTCATCTGTCTTTGACCCCATGTGTAATATTTACTACAGGGGTATCAAAGTGCATAGATGACATTTCTGGTTTCACAATTTGCATAGTCCTTAAGGTGGATTTTTTTGCCCGTATTGGGATGCCAGATGTTATCTCCCTTTATGATGTTAGCACAAAGTTGGCAATTGATACAGGCATATGTGCCACTGTTTTGTTTGCTCAGGGTGGTCTTTGCTTGATGTTGAGGTTTTCCAGCTTTAATTAGTTTGTCTCTGAAGTTGTTTCCTCTTTTATATGCTAGCATTGGTGGTTCTGGGAATAGTAGGTTAAGATTTAGATCAGATTTGATTAAACCCCAGTGTTTGTGAATTATACACTTGATCTGGTAACTCTGATTGGAGTATTTGAGTGTGTGTATTAAGCTTCTACTTGTCTTATTGGTGTCGCCATTCAAGATTTCCTCACATTGCAAAACTTCCATCCTTACAACTGCCTTGTTATGTGTGTCTTCTGGGAAGCCTCTTTCGCTAAATCTCAACTTCATGTCTTCATATTCTTCTTGTAACCTGTCAGTGTCTGATGTAATCCTCTGCAGTCTTAGCATTTGACTTGTTTTTCCATGGTAGTTTCTCCAAAACATGTGTATATTCAAAAAAAGTACATAAATATATTAGCATATGCTGGGGCAACTGAAGAACCCATTGACGTGCCAGATATGTGTAGGTAGTATTGTACATGGAACCAAAAGTAATTATTGTATAGTATGATGTTGATGAGTTCAATTGCAAAACTTTTATGAATTTTAGTGTCCTCGTGTTTAAGTAGAAACCATTCTAAGGCCTCTATTCCTTCATTGTGGGGAATGGAAGTGTATAGACTACTGACGTCCATAGTGATTAGTAATACATTAGATTATTCAATTACCAGTGTGTCCAGGATCTGTAGGAAGTGTGTGGTGTCCTTGAGGTAGGTGCAAGGGGCTTCTACCAGTGATTGGAGTGCCGCGTCTAAATGGTTGAAATACACTTTCAGTACCTGTCACGATAGGTCTAAATGGTGGATCCTTGCTGGTCTTGTGTATTTTGGGTAATGTGTAAGAAACAGGGGTAACTGGATGGTTCTTAATTAGAAATTCACTGTTTTTTTTCTGAGATCCAGTCCATCCCTATGGCTTTTTCAATGGTGTCCTTGACAATGGTTTTGATGGAAATCACTTGATCATTCTCAGGCGTTAAGTATGTATTAGGCGCAGAAAGTAGTTTCATATAGCCGTTGTTGTAAAAGGTAGTATCCATCAAGACTAAGGCCCCTCCTTTGTCTGCTTGCTTCATAGTGATTGTACCATTATCTGCCAAATCGTTGATCAATTTTAATTGATGTTTTCTATCATGAGAACAATCCACCTACCATAAAAATTGAGGTACAATTGGAGTGCTAAGTGTCTACACTAGTCTGGTTAATATTGTAACGTGTCTCTGTCCACCTTGTAGCCTTGGTCTGCTACTGTTGTCAGGAGTTGTGTTATGTCCTTTCTGCACTCTCCTTCTGTGGTGCTGTACGCTAATTAGTCATCAAACATACTGTATCAGTGTACTGTCCATGTTGATATTCCCTAAATCCATCTGGAAGACCCCATTGAGGATATTGGGGGAACCTACAGTACTCCTGGGCTAACCTATTGTGTTGGAATCTATTTTGTATGATTGGAAAAATGCTGTCAAGCTTTCTGTGTCTGGATGTAATGGTATGGTGAAGAATGTGTTATTGAAATCTACTACAGGGAGTATACTGCCTTTGCAGGTATAGTTGCATAGTATTTTCTGCTTCCACTATGTCATTTAGAGGGTGGAGATTCTGAGTGAATCTCCATGATACCCCCTTTGATGCTTCAATTGGTTTATAACTGTGCTGCAAGGTGAGTCCTACAGTCGCAGTGATGCCTTGGTCAAGCAGTGCTTTGATTATGTCATACATTCCTTCACCTTCTTCTTCTTCTTTGTATAATGGGTATTTGTTTTACTCTGGGGAGTATGGTACCTGTTTTTATGTTTTCATTTTCACTGACCCTATGCTGGTCAATCACCCTACGTCAAGTGGATTGCTTGTCCTCTGTCTACTAAGTACTTGTGCTAAGTCCTCATGTGGTTGTGTCAATGAAATGGTGCTGTCATTACGGTTTGTGGGACTTCCCTATGTTGTATTACCAAATGACAAGGTATTTCAATTTCAATAACGACTTCCCCGTCTTGTCCAAATTTGCAAATAGCATAAGTACTTTCTTTCAGTGGTAGTGTAATGTCAATTCATGCTACACTTGTCCACTCCATCCCTTCTTCATCTGCGCCTAATATAATGATTGAGTCTTTCCTCATTATTGCTACATCAATGTGTAAAGTGAACATTGTTCGTGGGGCTTTCAACTGCTACTACTGATCTAAATAGCAATTCTACTAGCAAGTGAAATATCACAACCATTCAAAATGGTAACTGCATATGTAAATAGTTCCTCATATAATGGTAGTGCTGTAATTGTGATAGTGCTGCAAAGTGCCTGTAGCACTGTGGTTATTCCGTTGTAATGCATGCCTGGTGTTGAAAGCACAATATATTTCTGTCAATGAACAAAATTATCCTATTGAGCCAGCCTTTTAAAGAAATCCCCCGTATATATTCACTGGTGTATCACTACTGTACAATAATGGAGCAACTATTTTCCTATTAACTATACTGTCGGATACATCTTCTGTGAAAGGAACCCTTACAATTTCCCCAGAACTGAGCATATCAATGAGTGAAATGGGATGTCATATTGTGCATAGGTATTGTTTCTTAAAAGATGGAAAGTATTGCTTCTTGTAATACTGGCTCTAACGTAGTGTTCAAGTGTTCCATGTAATAGGATATTCTGTTCCTTTGGTACTGACGTTGCCTGGGCTGGAGCTTGCTGTGTAATCTCCTGAATTCTAAGTGTGGTGTACTGTATGGGTTGTCCCTGTGTGGGAGCGATAATTTGTATATGTCCTACATTCTGGGTTTGGGCAAACCCAGGGGCATACATTGTCAGGGGGTTGCAGTCTGTAGAGCATTCAATCCCTGTGATGTCCCTTGTGTGTAATATGAATCTAGAGCTGTTCAAAGATGATATTGCATGTATCAATCTCTATATAGGTGTCACATCTTACAGCATGTTCAACATGTCCCCCCAAATGGTTATCTTAATTACCCAAATCCTTCCCCTTGCCCCTTCTGTGAGTTTTTGTGTGATTCCTAGACCCCTCCCCTATCATCTGTTGTTGTCATGCGAAGTTCCCCAGTCTTGGGCTGGTCCTGACTGTTGTTTTGTATCTAGGGGGTCTGCTATACTGCCCCCTCCATGCTGGCCTTTGATAGCTTCTTTTGTACCAGTTTAACATCCATGTGCTGCTCTTTTCTCCAACTGCTCTTTCATTTTCACGTGTCTGCTTACAAAATGCAACATATGCATTATATTTCACCCTACGCTTTAGCTTCCATGCTCACAATTCTGTCTAGCTCTGTTTGATCTTCAGTGGGTAGGCCCTTAATACATGGTAAAATAATGATATATCCTATCCAAATGTTTCCCTTGTCTCCTCTTGCGATATTTCCTGAATTAACTGAACATATACTGCACATTCTTCATTATTCTTAATTGTTCATGCCGTTAAATAATACCTAAATCAGATCTATCAGGGTATCCCCACACAATGCATCCCATACACGGGTTCAACAATTGTTAAATAGAGCACTGTCATGTGCATCGTTCTCTAACTGAACACATGGGTAAACTTCTTGCTCTGAAATTGTGCTTATCTGGTTTCCTATGTTACTAACTAGCAAGCTTTTCTTGTCCCCAATTGCTAACGTGACCCCTGCTACATGCTCGTCCATTGCACTTATCCATTTACCAACACTACCAGTAAGAGGCAGTGTATCTTGATGACATTATTTGTGTGCATACATGGACATGGTACATATTGTTATCTGCCTACTACCTTCTGTATCAATGGGAACTGTCTTCTCTGGTTTTGAGTATGTTGTGCTCTTCTCTTCTTCTTCAACTTAACCACCATCACTGTTCTAGGATGTGTTTCAGCCGCCTCCCTCATGGAGTTGTTTCTTCCCAGTTCTCTTCTGTTTCCCCGATTCGCCTCACATCTCTCCGGCTCTGATTAACTTCCTGTTCCATCTGTCCCATAATCTATACCTTGCAGTTCTGGTTCCTCAACTTCTGCTTGCGAATCTTTAATTTCTATCCAATACATTTTCAATAGTACTTTTCCTGCTGTATCGTCTCGGTTTTTCCCATTAGACATAGCCCTTCCCTTATCTGAGTCGCCTTGCACAATTCTTTCTTTGCTTTGTGTACTACTGCTTCTAAAAGCTAATTTTTCACAGGGTTTATTTGCTCCTTTCATAGGGCTTGTTTCTAAATATAAAGGGGGTTCATTTTTAGGGTTTGTGTATCCTAGATCTTGCTTTAGTTGCCTAAACAGGTATCCTAAAGCAATGCTCATCTGTTTGTCTCTTACTGCAATAAATAATCCTACTAAAAACAATTCTGTTGTATCATATTGCAAAATAAATCATAAGTCTTTATAATCTTAGAATCAAAATGAAGTCATGAAACACAATAATACTTTAAGCAGTATCACAAGTGCTGCCCCATTATGGCACACTCTTACCTGTGGAAGAATCTCCAAATACAAACTCTATTGCAAAAACCATTACCATAATTCACAATTATAAAGCGCTCTTGCGCAAGACCACATTACCAAAACACACATCCATTTATTTATTTTTTATTTATTTTATTGAGCATTTGGAATGCGCTTTATACAACAGAATTGTGTTTCAAAGCACCACCTCCCAGAATTAAGATTCCACCCCAATCTTATCCACATTCAAAGTTTTTCAACACGATTTGTCAATCTGCATGCAACACTATGTGCAAAATATACAAGCAAAAATGAAGAAATACAAAACCACAGGTCCAAAAATGTTCTACTGTTATCTGCCTCGCACCTTTTACCTCAGGTAGAGGGTAATATCCTTGCTTGCTGAAGCAGTACCTTCCACTTTTGTTACTACCTGCCCCACACCCATTAACTCTAGATCGAGGCTACGGCCCATGTGCACTACTGCAAGACCTTCCACTTTTATTTCTAAAGCAGGGCTGCAGCGTTACCTGCTTTACTGATAGATGTTTACTCTTCACTTACCAATTATGTGTTGGGGTACCACAGCTCCCCACTACAGGAGCCCTCCTGTTATTTTTTTACTTAAAAGATAAGAAAGAGAAACACTTTGGCCAAGACAAATCACATCGCACACATTAGGATCCACACTTCTTCCCCATTGATACTCACTCTCTCTCTGTAGTTCTTGTATCCAGTTCACTGGCTTCCAGGGGTAATCCGAAATCGCCCAGACTGCATCTCTCCTCAAGAAGGCTTGCACTCTGGAGGGGCAATTTGTGGGCCTGGTCTGGACAGGCAGGCATATTGCTAATACAGGCAACTGCATCTCCCTCTCAAGTACTGCACACTTTTCCATCCTCTCCAGGCGGCTTGACTTGTCCCCAAAGTACAGCTGAGGAGCCAGAGGATTTTTCCAGAAGGACCCGGTTCCCTGTACGTACAGACCAACCAAAATGTATGGCAAGTTCCTTCCTTCTGCCAATAAAGGTACTCCAAAGCCAAAGAAATGCAATTCACAGGATACAAGAAAAACAAATAATTGCAATCTGTCTAGGCAGACAAACATCAGATATTCAATTTGTAATGGTGCAAGTACAGGCTTATATTAAGATTAACAGAAAGCAAAAAACAACACATTTGAGCCATTTTGTGTTCTTGATTGGCTGGTGTGAGTAACAAGATAAATGATTCCACTTATCATGCATTTTCATTGGCCTATTCTAAACATGTGGTACAATGACAGATGTGCAGGTTAGATCATCACTAATGAAGTCATTTTATTTCACACACATTTTGATTGGTCAAAAACATTGGACACATGCAGCCAGTTAAACTGCAATTACCATTGGTTGCCTAAGTAGGTGTAAGAGTGGAGCGATATGAATACAGTTGTTAAAACCAATTATCTGCATGTTTGCACCTAGTGCCCGGTCTGAGGCATCCATCACAGCTATAAATGTTTGGGTGTTCCTGATGTTGCAAGACCGGTGCCTTGGTGAATACTCCTGAAGGCAGTGAAACGCCACATCCACCGCCATGGTACACCGAAAAGCCTGTTTGGTACTCAAAAGTCTAGTTCCTCTGAGATTCGAGTGAAATCAGGGATAATGCATCAACAATAATTAGCAAACCCAAGAAAAGGCTGCAACGACTTTAGGTCATGTGGCGGGCTCCACGACAATATAACCTGCACCTTCCATCGGTCCATGTCGATGCGTCTGGTACTGATAACGTAACCCAGGAATTCAATTTCCGGCACATGGAACTGCCATTTTTCCAATTTTGCATACAAGTGGTTCTGTTGTAGCCTTAGTAGCACCTCCTATACGTGTTGAACATGGGACTGAGTGGGTTAAAAAAAAGATTATCATCCAGATACACCCACAAGTAATGTTCCAAGAGGTCAGATAATACAGCATACATGAAGCATTGAAAAATGCTGGGGCATTGCAAAGGACAAAAGGCATAACCATACACTTATAATGGCCAAAAGGAGTTTTAAAGGCAGTTTTCCACTCATGCACAGGTGGAATTCGAACAAGACAAAAATCATGGTTCCAACGAGGGACTCCAGCATGTCAGTAATCAGAAGCAAAGGGTACCAATCTTTCAATGTGATGTCATTAAGGAGATGGTAGTCAATGCAAGGTCTGTGTTTTCCTTCTTTTTTGGTCACGAAAAATAGAGGAGAACCCATTGGAGATATGGATGGTGTTATATATCGATCCTTCAGGCATTCTGACAAATATCTATTGAATTTTGCCTTTTCTGAATCGGTCAGGGAATATATCCGTGAATTAAGCAGTGTGTGTTCCGTTCAGTGATGTCATCAATCATATTTGTGATGTCATCTTTGATGTCATGGGTGTTATTCTTAGCAGTGCACAGTGGTGGCACGAGTTATGGTTGCTTAGCTATGATACCTGGCAAATTTCTGGGGTTTTTCTGTTTTACTTGTAACCATAACGTCCCCTAACAAAGTTTTTGAAGGAATTTCATATGTTTTTATTACTGCAACTTAACCATAACGTCCGTTTAACAAAGTTTTTTCATTGGATTTGATAGGTTTTTATTACTGCAACTTAACCATAATGTCCCTTTAACAACGTTTTCTCATTGAATTTCATAGGTTTTTATCAGTGTAACTTAACCATAACGTCCCCTTAACAAAGTGTTTTAATTGAATTTCATAGGTTTTTATTGCTACAATTTAACCATAACATCCGCTTAGCAAAGTTTTTTTGTTGAATTTCATAGGTTTTTATTAGTGCAACTTAACCATAAGTTTTTTTTGTTCAATTTCATAACTTTTACCAGTGCATGTTTTTTCCTACAACTTACCCAATATAGCAATTTCTTTTGTCCATTTTACAAATTGTCACCTTAAAACATTTCCATTCCCACCTTCTAGAATAATTTTTAACACTTCTATGCACCTTTTGCAACAATTTCAACTAGTTTTGCACCCGTAGATGTCTACGAACATCTGACTTCATTGCGAAACTTCCGGACAATGCCACATGACCATACGCTGCATGCGGCATGATGACGTGTCCAAGAACCCATCCGCACTTCACAATAAAAACTGTACTTCACTGACAGTTTAGGAACTGCACTTGCTACTGATCTAGGAACTTTCAACTTCAAAATTTCCCTTGCACAGCTCCAACACCTATTCCTACTCATCCATTAACAATCTAGTACAATTTACATACTTTTAGCAAAACTGCTATTTATCTTACAATGGAATCAGCTAATGACATCCCTCCTCCCCAACAGACACCACCACTGCTGAAATCAAGGAGCATGAGAAACACTGCCCCCTACCTTAGAAATAACACACGCGCAACATTTTCCCCTGTCCACCTGCCCCTCCATATTAGTGTTTGGTGCCTCTTCCCTCATTTCCCTCCCCACCTTTTGTTCTAAGATCTCTGGCAAAAAAATAACTACATCCAAAAACTATTTTTAGTGTTTCTTGCTACTGGGAAGGTGCTTTCACTAACTTGAACACTTGTTCCAGTGTTATTCAAGTTTTCACTTCAAGCAGCACTGCGAGCCTTGCTCTTGCTGCTGGCCGCTTCCTCAAGGGGGCGGAGCTTTGGCGGAACACGTGACCAATCACGTGACAGGAATCGCATTGAAAACCAGCGCCCAGCCGCCCGAGCGGCGTGTTTCTTGCTACTGGGAAGGTGCTTTCACTAACTTGAACACTTGTTCCAGTGTTATTCGAGTTTTCACTTCAAGCAGCACTGCGAGCCTTGCTCTTGCTGCTGGCCGCTTCCTCAAGGGGGCGGAGCTTTGGCGGAACACGTGACCAATCACGTGACAGGAATCGCATTGAAAACCAGCGCCCAGCCGCCCGAGCGGCGTGTTTCTTGCTACTGGGAAGGTGCTTTCACTAACTTGAACACTTGTTCCAGTGTTATTCGAGTTTTCACTTCAAGCAGCACTGCGAGCCTTGCTCTTGCTGCTGGCCGCTTCCTCAAGGGGGCGGAGCTTTGGCGGAACACGTGACCAATCACGTGACAGGAATCGCATTGAAAACCAGCGCCCAGCCGCCCGAGCGGCGTGTTTCTTGCTACTGGGAAGGTGCTTTCACTAACTTGAACACTTGTTCCAGTGTTATTCGAGTTTTCACTTCAAGCAGCACTGCGAGCCTTGCTCTTGCTGCTGGCCGCTTCCTCAAGGGGGCGGAGCTTTGGCGGAACACGTGACCAATCACGTGACAGGAATCGCATTGAAAACCAGCGCCCAGCCACCCTTGCGGCGTTAAGCCCTGGGGGCAGTAAGGGCTGGAGACGCTGTTTTGCTGTTCGGCTGTGATCTGTGAGTAACCTGAACTCGGATCTTGCTGCACAGTACATATCACTTTATCAGCTCTAAGGGTCTGGGGTGGAGAGTCGGACTCTGGCAGCTCCACAAGCTGTCGGGCGTTCCCTACCCTGAGACTGAGCGCTCCTCTTAGATCCTCAGACAATTGTGGTTTCTGCTAAAATTAATCCTCTCTGATTACGTATGGACTAAGATCATTTATCCCTAGTTCACAATACATCTGTTTTTATTATTCTGTTTTGGGGCGGGGGGGGCTGCATAGATCCATTTCTTTCTGTATTTTTAATCTAAGAGTGTTCTTGGGACAATTGCTATTATTTTCTTTCTTTTTTGTTGGCTGAGGTTGCCTTGGTCTTCAGTGTAACATTTATTAATTATTAGATTGCTGTGCTCATATTTTTTATTGACTGTGGTGTATATAATAGGTATCATTGCAATCTCAGTCCACTTTTAGCTTAACCTTTCGCTGCTATATTCTTAAAGTCCCCTGTTTTTAACTACTGGGCTCTGGTTCTCTCTGAATGACACGCAAGGGACTGCGAAGTCAGACAGCTATGGAGGCCTCCCTGGCCTCGACTCCGTCTGCTACTGGTAAATTACCCTCTGTCTCATCAGTTACTACTGTCAGTCCCTCCCCGGTCACAATGGGGAATTTACAGCATGTTCCACCAGATGCCCCTTATAACCCTTTACTCCTTAAAACCCTAGCCCGGGCTCAAATCCATGTCAGCGATAGGTCCGAGGTACTTAATGCTATGGGTAGTTTACCCCGCAATGCAGCCTACAATAGCTGCATTTTTAATGGAACTCATGACATCTCGATAGACACACAGGAAGAACGCCTAGCAGCTACCTTAGCCTCTAATCTTGCAAAAGGGGCTACCCCTCAAAAAGATAAGGGCCATCTGGATTACTCCAATAACAATGTGGTTAATTCCGTTCTTTCAACATCTGCCAACTCCGACTCCAGGATGCCTACCCTATCTGTTAGGGCGGCTGACTCTGTAGCTACTGCCTCCGCACTACCAAGGATAACGGTTAATGGGAACTCTGCTCTTCCCTCCACTGAACCTCCACTCGAGGTTAACTCTGCAATTAGGGCCATTAATCATACTTCGACCCTACATGTTAATCTGTCTACTAATGTGGCTGGTACTCCATATACGCCTAAAGGGAAATCGACACCTACCATGTTCAAAACTCCATTTAACAAATCCCATAATCCCTCCCTTAAAACAAAATCCAATCTGGGTATCCAAGGGAAACCAATTCAAGGGAAAAACATTTCACACTTCTTTGGAAAGAGGTCTTCTTCTAGTACCCTTGTTAAATCCTTACACTCACTTCCTACAGTTTCTTCATTAGATCATACTAATCTAGTTGATGTAGTTAAGAAATTGGTGATTGAAGATCCTTTAGCTCAGGATATTGACGATATCAGCATCATAGAATGTGCAGACAGGGCAATTGCTGATAGTCACCAGGCCCCTAATTGCAATAATACTAATAATGTCACCCAGCAAATTTGTGATGATTCTTTTGCAGGCTCTCCTTCTGATCTCATCAATTTTATTGATGAGTACACAGAGAAACAAAATTGGTTGAAAGAAAGGGGTTTACTCCCAGACTCAAAAAAGGATCAGGGTAGCGAATCGATCTTACATCACACTCTTAAGGAGGCAGATGAAAGAATTAAACTTTCCCAACCTACTATTTCGGCTCTGAATATGGTTCTGAGTTCCTTTGTGAGTCTGTATGACAATATATGGTCTGAGGTCAGATCGCACTCTCTCCTCTTATCTGAAATTTATTCTAGGTTAGAGGGCCTTGACAGATTTGAAGAGCTAGTTAAAATTATAAAGGAAGAACATCCACTTTTGCCTACACACGGTCATGACCCTACTCCTCTTAATCAACTACCCTCTGCAGCCCATACCGTACATAAAGGACTTACCGTGATCACGCCAAGTATGCAGGAGGTAGTTTTAGTTCAGGGCCAGAGTCCTACGGTCCCTCAAGGTCCAGTTTTGAATTCTTGTACCCAACCCGCTAAGATGTCGATAACTACCTCTGAGGGTCGGCGAAAGTTTTCTGGATCGAAGCCACTACTAACTACCCCTCATACCAAACTTACGATGGTATCAATGGAGGAGAAAGTCCAAGAGGAAGCGGCTGGTCAGCTTCCTAATCCTATTGTTCAAGGTCCTCCCCTTATGGGAGGGTCTTTAGAACTGGCAGATTTCTCCAAGGGTCCCCCTATCGCCTCCTCCCTGGAGTTCATATCTATTTCGACTTCAGAGAATTCATCTATTTCCATTGAACCCATCAAAGAAATCCTACATCAAAAAGTTGTGCCCTGTATAGGAAGGAAAAGGAAAATCACTCAGCAAATGAAGAAAACTAAAAATCAGAAAAACGTGAAACATCTAAATTCTTATACGAATCAATTTTTTAAAAATCTCTTCTTGGCGAATACTGTGGCTTCCTCATCTACTACTCTCGTTCCGAAGGGGACTGAGAACCATGCTGATTCAGTGGCTTCTAGGACCCCCATTCCGACTAGGGTGGCTAATACAGCCACAGCTGACCTACTTCCCATTACAGCAGTTCTATCTCCCTTACCGGATGGTGTGGTTGATGGTCTCTCGATTAATAACATTCCTTCTCTAGTAGTGGGACCCAATATCGAGGGGGTTGTGGACTCTGTGGCCTCTGGTACCCTGACAACAACCTCAACTTTATCAAAGCCGACCTCCGTTAATGCCTTGACTGTGCCTACTACTTATGCTACTGTTAAAGCAAAGGATTTCTCTACTGATGCAGTATCCCCGACTATCTTATCTAACTGTATATCAGGGTCAGTTCAGAGTCACTCAGAGACTACTCGGCCAATGACTACAGCAAACCTGGTTAACATTGATATGGTCAAACATCTTTTCCGGGAGATACTGGCTCCTAAAACTGTATGTGGGGCAGTGCCTAAATCTAATGTATGCCTGTCCCTAGATGGGGCTTCTTCCACCCCGCCCCTATCTCTGGAGCCAACGCTCACTGCTGTCACTGAGGGTTTCCCTGTGACTACTGAGCTTATAACGAGGGACGGGGATATGGGAGCTTTACTAGAGAGGGATTCTTCTGCCCCTCTCCCTTCTAACCCAGCTTTTCTAAGTTTACCTATTGCTGCCCCGATTATGGACCGTGAAGGTGCTCCCTTTGGGCTCGATTCTGTTCGCTACAATACTTCTCTCAATTTCTGTGAAAGACTCCCAGTGGGTCCAAATGCTATTCAAAATAGGACTATACTAAGAGGTGCTAGGGGTCCCGACTTGGCGGTTGATTCTTTATCTCAGTTTACCAAAAAGATCTCTGACTCCCTTCCCAATATGTCAGAATCAAAAGTTCCTCAGGATATTATACAACTTACTAGCCTTTGGGGCCAAGATACGCCAATTTGCTTAAACCGTGGAAATATTTTAAAGATCTTCCATCAACTTCCCTCGCTCTCACTCATCTCTAGCTATGACTTGGATAGCATTATTTTCCCCATTCATGACCGGGTAGATGTAAGTAATATCATTCTTAAATCAAGAGTGGTTTTGGATTTGATCATGGGACATAAGGAAGGGTTAAAGCAACTTGGCTTTGAAGCAAATTTACTGAAATTCACCCAGCCCTCCACTAACAATGAAGGGGATCCAAAATATAGGGATAATCTCACTATGGTATATTACCCGGAAAGAACCTCACAGCCCCATGGGAGGCAATTCATGCCCAAATCAAATGGACACTTTCGCAATTGGGCACAGGTCACTGCAGGTCTGTGGAAATGAGTCCCTCCTGATAAATCCAGAACTACCTCCAGATGCTCTTCCTGTGAATTCCTTTGGGTTTCTCTCTTGGAATTCTAGAGGTAACTCTCACCTCTTTACGAACTTAGACACTGTTACTGTGATCAGGGCTTCACACTGCTTCTTTCTTCAAGAAACCTGGATGCTCTCAACTCCCATTCTAGATGGGTTTAATATCTTTTCTCAAAATGCTAGACCCAGCCTGGGAGGAAGGCCATCGGGGGGTCTTCTCATGGGATTAAGAACTTCCTTGGGTTATAGGTCTAAGGTGCTTTTGGATACGCCTTTTGGTATCCTGGCCCTGGAGGTGTTCTCTCTTGATCTTACGGTTACTCTACTTCTGGTTAATGTATATTGGCACAAGGGAATCTCTCCTCTTGAGCCGTTTTTGCAAAAGTTAACGGATATGCTTCTTTCTTGGAGATCTGTGCATCCCAGGGGTAAACTGATCCTGGCAGGTGATCTTAATTCGGATTGCTCTATCTTTTCCGAATCCAAATATGACGACTTGGGACTAGCAATGGAGGACGACTCCCGCCTAGGCATGAAATTTGCACGTGGTCGTTGTTGGAATCTCGCCATGGATTCAGTGGGTCTTACTTGTCTCAATGGTTACTACGACGCTACCAATCTATCTCGACCCACATGGCGTAGATCTTCATTAACATCTACCTTAGACTACGTGTTTGTAGATCACTCTCTCACTCCTTTCTCGTCTAATGTCGAGGTTTCCTTCAATTCATGGAGTGACCATGGTATTCTTCGGGTCTCATTTCTTTGTTTCCTTCCAACTAAGTCTTTGCCCGTGGGGGGACCTACCCATCTCCAAACTGTGGGACAAGGGACAGGGGTTCGTTGGACTCCTCTCAATATCAGCCTACTGAATCGTAAACTGATCTCTTCTTTCAACCATACCTCTTTTTGTTGGAAATTGGCAGTTTTCAATACAGCTCATTTCGATAGCTTTCTCACTGCCTTACAGCGCAGTATTCACGGCCAGCTTAGGAAAGGTGTTATTAAAATATCTCACCCTCATAGATTTGATCAAGAACTGGCTAACGAAAAGGGTCTCACTAAGAAACTTATTAGAGATGTACAAGCCCTAGACATGGAATGGGCCGACAAAAATAAAAAAATTAAAACCATCCGCCAAAAATATAAAAACTATTGTAAGTTTAGAAAAGCTTCTATGCTACAAAATGATGCAGATCATATGCTTGCAGTGCTCATAAAACGAGATCTGAGGGCATTTTGGGTTACAGTAGCTAGCCTAGATAATGCGGCGGTCGCCGACCAGCTAAATGCCATTCCTGAGGTTCAATGGGTTGAGCACTACACCAAACTCTTTGACATTGGGGGTGAGGGATCAGTTCCCTGTCTTCTGGGGAACAACCCCTCTAAGGACTCATGGAAACCTCTGACTGATTCCGAGACAATACTTGGACTCATCTCCAAAGCCAAGAAATCTAGGGCTCCTGGGCCTAACGGCCTTACTAACAACACATTCAAAGCTGAGCCAGTTCTCTGGGCTAACCTCCTTTCTCTGCTCTTTGAAGATGTCGTTAACTCCAGGAAGGTACCCACTAGTTGGCAAACTGCTCACATTGTCCCAATTTTCAAAAGAGGCCTGCGTAACGAGGTCAAAAATTATAGACCTATCTCACTTATAGATGCGGATTGTAAGCTTTTTGCCTCCTTGTTGCTCTCGCACCTTAATGTCTGGATCAGGGAAAATCATATTCTCCCCAAACTACAAACAGGCTTTAGGGCAGGCCACTCAACTAATCTCAATGGTCTTATTCTCAGTGCCCTACAATCCGCTTCTTGGGGTAAATATGATGGTCCTCTCTATGTTGCATCTATTGACCTGTCAAATGCTTTTGACCTGGTTATCAGGTCAAGACTATGGGGAAAACTAACCAAATGGGGCATTCCGGCAGGGCTTTTATCTCTTATCATGGCCATGTATGAAAATTCAGGGGTCCATATCAGGCTCGACTTGGCAGGAACCCTCTCCAGAAGGATTAGGACACGTATTGGGGTGAGACAAGGTTGCTCGTTAGCTCCCTGTCTCTTTATCCTTTATATGGCCGATGTGGATGACTTCCTGAGAAATGCAGGCATGGTGAGTGCTAAACTAGGGGATCTGAGGCTTTCATGGTTGGCTTATGCCGACGACTTTCTCCTTTTTGACAAAACTAAAGTGGGCCTGCAGAGACTCATATGTAAATTTGAAGAATATGGTATTCTTAATGGCCTTAAGATTAACCCGAGCAAAACCCGTACTATGGTCTTTTCAAAGGGGAGAATGGGGAATAATAAAGTATGGAAAATAGGTGGCGAAAATATAATTAGAGCAAACAAAATCGTCTATCTTGGTTATCTGATTTTGGCTAGACCCTCGGCGATCGAACTTAGACGATTTCTCAGACACAAATTGCTCCCTCTCATCTCCCAATCCCTCAAATTAGATAATAAATATGGTATGTTCTCCCTTAAGCCTGTAGTAGATTTTTTTAAGGGTAAGGTTACTCCCAAACTTTTGTATGGAATGGAATTTCACTACTTGGCACTTTTGACTTTTTGGGACTCTCTTGAGGGTATCTATTGGAGGAAAATTCTAAAACTACCAAATTCCATTCCAATAGCGGCTATTAGGTATGACTTAGGGTTAGTCTCATTTCGAGCCAGGATTCTCTGGAGGATTCTCTCACTTTTTTCAGCTTTGCTTTCTCCTAAACCTGACACTCTTTATGCTGATGTGGGCCACATGATTTCTTCTCAGGGACATTTAGTCAAGAATCTATATCTCAACGCTTTTAGTGATCTCTGTGACAGGACCCTGTTGGATATTTCCTCCGATAGGGACACCCTACTAACGAATCCGAATAAGGTCAAGGAGAGTCTCTTTTCTCATGACTGGAGTAATACTATTGAAAAATTACACTCGTACCCCTCTCTGAGAGATTTACAATTTGATCATAAAAAAAGAGGCCTGTTGTCTTTTATTTTGAACCAATTCCCCAACAGATATTATCGCTCCCTTCTCACTAAACTCAGATGGAATCTCCTCCCTACTTGGGAAGTTCTACATAAAAGGAAGGAGTTCTCTGATTTAGATCCTAGTTGCCGTTTCTGCAAAACTATGGGGGTGATTGAAACCGCTCGGCATCTCTTTTTAGACTGTACTGCTTTGACAGCTTTAAGGGACAAATATCTAGGACGTTTTAATGTAATGGGGCAAATGGGGGAGGCCCATTTGATCTGGTCTCAGTGTCTCAATATTTCAAACACTAAGGATGGACTTGCTGTGGCTGGATTTATCAAAGCTTTAGATTTATACGCCCCGCTGTTATGATTATGCTTGTTATGACTATGCCTGACTCTATGAAATTTCTCTTTATTCTCTGCAGGCTTCTTTTCTACTTTAGAATTTTGTAAATTTTAAAGTTTAGTGTCGGTATAATTTTAATGCTGCAGTGTATTTTGCACCGAACTCTTTAAAATTTAAATTTAAATGTGTCCCATATTCTCTGGAAATCTTAACTGGAAATTGGATCTATGTTTTAACGCTTGTTTGTATAGTTGAAATTTAAATGTAATGAATGCTTTTCTACCTTTTAAAGACAATTTTTTTTGTAAAGGTTTCTTGTAAACCATATACAATAATAAAAAAAAAAAAAAAAAAAAAAAAAAAAACTATTAAAAAAGTATAGACTCCATCGACTTCATATTTCTCAGTTAAGTACAGACACTCAATGAGATTTTCCAACATTTGCATTTTGTGTTATGCTAATGGAAATATTGTGGCGTTTATCCCCCGTTCCAGGGACTGAAACGTTGGATACCAGAAAAAAAAAAAAAAAAAAAAAAAAACTATTAAAAAAGTATAGACTCCATCGACTTCATATTTCTCAGTTAAGTACAGACACTCAATGAGATTTTCCAACATTTGCATTTTGTGTTATGCTAATGGAAATATTGTGGCGTTTATCCCCCGTTCCAGGGACTGAAACGTTGGATACCAGCCTGACACCCAAGATATCAGCCCAAGTGCAGCGAGGGGGGATAACAAGGTCTCCGGACTATTATCCCCCCATTCCAGCCCCATTAGGCCATAACGGCCATTAGAACCCTAGGTTCCCAAAGCGGAAACCTGGGGTGCTAAAACAAAGATTTTTCTTCCTACACCAGGACGAAGGAAAATCCTTTTCCAAGATGGCCATCATGGAAAGGGAAGACAGGGTTACGTACACGGCCCCTCTTCTCTTTCCATGGCAGTTTGCAGAAGGCGAAAAAAAGAACCCTATGATCATATTACCACAATCACAATTTTCTTCCCTTTCAAACCTATCCCAATTTCTAATAACTTAACCACAAAGCCAGTCCCAGGTGGACAAGGCCATTTTAACCCCATATGTTGTCCCTTGTGGCCATGACCCCCGAACAATCTGGCCACTGCCCATGGTCATAGACTACATCTCATTTAACAAAGGTAAATAACTATTTTTTGTACCTACATTGTGACACTTGTTGAAAAATAAAACACAGGCACATTTGCAAAACCATGCTTTCAGGTCCTTGCCAATGTTCCTTAAACAAGTTAGCTGGAACTCCACCTATGTTTAGTTTTTTCAAAAGTGTCAAATGTATGCACATACAATAGTCATGTAACCTAGACAACACTTAACAAAATCCATCCTGACTTTACGAAAACCTTTATATCTAGATCAATAATCTTTTAGCAAACCTTTGTGTAGATTTGTCAAATGGCACCACATTTATAAGCCTTTAAAATATTTTGGCACCCCACTCTAATTTTATCCCTGCTTGGCAAAATCCCACCAAACTTTGCAAAAACATGTATATCTAGATCTATTATCAGTTCGCTAAAGAAAGTATAGATTTGTCAAATGGCACCTCATTCATAAGCCTTTACATTATTTTCAAACCCGCCCTCTAATTTTGCCCCCTCTTTACAAAATCCCACCAAACTTCGCAAAAACATTTATATATAGATCTGTTATCAGTTTGCTAAATTATTTGTAGATTCCTCAAATGGCACCTCATTTATAAGCCTTTACATTATTTTGCTACCCCCCCTCTAATTTTGACCCCTCGTAACAGAATCCCACCAAACTTTGCAAACTCATTTTGAAGTTGGTTGGGAATAAAATTGCAAAGTTTCACGCAGTTTCATTAAAGAAGTACTCCTCCCAAAAATATTATTGTTTGATTTTGATTTTGAGGATTTCTAACGCGCACCAGGCAGAATAAACTGCATTCGGGTGCTGATGATTACTAAGTTTGTATCGATCAAAATGACCAGAATGTTCAGAATATTCAGAATGTAGCAGCTGGCATATAGATTTCTTAGGTTTATTTAAAGAGGAAGGTTTTTAATGCCTTCTAAAGCTTTCCAGCGAAGAGCATGAACGGATGGTAAGTAGTAGATGATTCCACACCTTTGGACCAAAGGCCAAAAACCTCCTATCCCCTTTGAGACCTGCTTAGTCCGAGGTATGGACTTTAGCATTTTATCTCCCGATCTAAGATCTCTAGATGGCTCAAGATAGTGAATCTTAGCACTGAGATATTTTGGTGCATTGTCATAATAGCACTTGTGCATCAGACAGGCTATCTTAAACTTGACCCGATCCTCTGCCATCAGCCAGTGAAGAGATCTCCGTGAGGGTGACACATGATCACTTTTTCCCAAATGGGCTATCAGCCTAACCACTGCAGTCTGTGCCCTTTGAAGTCTCATCATCTGTTTGGTGGGAATCTCTGTCAATAAACTGTTACAGTAATCGAGATGGGAGTTAGTTAACGCCCCCATGACCACTGCACAGTCTTCCGCTGCCAGAAACGGAAGCACATTCTTAAGGATGCATAGTGAATAATATACAGCCTTCACTTTGGCGCCTACCTGGGCTTCGCTGCCCAGGTTTTCCTGCCATATGCATCCCAGATTCTTTACTCCCCAAGCGTTCGGGCATGTGTATTTACGCATACATTGATCGATTTTATAAACTTTTCCTATGCACCTTACCATGGATTTCCTCACTATATGCGAAATCAGACAGCAGGGCGTGGCCATTTTGTGCTAATCTGTTGCTGCATCACCCTAACCTCAAGTGCCCTTTCGGCACTAAAGCATAGTCCCCACCTCTGAAGCTCACATAACCATTCCTAGTGATATTGTCCGCCTATATCCATGACGATACCATGCAGCGTAGCCAAGCGCAGGCAATCATCACCTACTTCCATACGTCAGGTGACGCAGAACCCAGAGTATCAACACACATCCTTTCAAAGCACAGCATGTCCCAATTCTGAATACAAAACACTATATTTAAACAAAACCACAATACTCTGTAATTTAGAATGTTCTTTTATTTCACAATCAAAGCTCTGAGAACATCCGCCGATTTCCATATTCAACCACATTTTTTTTTCTTTCTTTGTTCTCGATATACAAAAGTTTATCGTGAGTCACACAGTGTTCCTTTGGGTATAAGCTCATTGGATGGAGGCACTGTGATTCGCAAGGCTCCGGCATCTGCGTGTTGCTACACCACTGTAAATAATGTCAAGGTACTGCTTATTGCCGTTACTGCAAAAGGGCATACGGGCCCGGGGCAATGATCCTAAAACGGCGTTATGCTCATCCAACCATTGAGGTGTATCATCAACTGCCAGCTGAAGAAGCCATCAATTGGTATCTGGAAATTATGACATTCGCAGTAGGGCAGGGAGTGGCTGTGTAGAAAACATAACACAAATGTGTCTCAGTAGCCGTTCTTAAATCTATTCTAATCAATCAATTATTTATACACTGTGTGAAAGATAATGATGAACACAAATGAGAAACAGTGCAAACACACAGAAAACAACGTGCAATGTTGGAGTCAACGATGTGATTGAGAGGTTAGTTCTATGCAGGGTGTTTAGCTCGCCATTGGTGGCTGAAGCGGAAGTTGACTGAAGAATTTGAATAATACATAGACAGCATTTTTACATAACGTTAGCCTAGAATTGGGCGTTGGTGGACCCTGTGCGAACACAGACGTGGACGCCATGCATTTCGGAGCTGGACTGCCCACGTGCTATCGGACAAATGCAAGTACACACTGGTTGTTTCTGAGTCTCCTCACCAATTGGCAAAACCAACAAGCCATTGCAATGTTAGCCAACCATCCATACCGGTCATAAAATGAAACCTTGACTCCTTTGTCTACAACTTTGTCTACAGTAAAACTTACATAATAATCGGCATAATCGGCATTCTCTTGGCATAACGTGGAGTGTCTGTTCAGATCAACGATTTTTCATCAAATTAAATGACTTGTTACTTTGTCCAGTTTTCGAATGCTGACCCTTATCATGTGTGACGTGTTTACATATCTCACCCCATTCCTTTCCTTTCCTTACGAAAACTCCCCTTATTTCAAAGGACAAAAAACAGTACGGGCTTATGCCTAGCTTGCTTTTGGTAAATGAAAGTGACAAATTAGCTCGGCAGGACGCGAGGGAGTAGGCAGCTCAAGGCATTGACCTAGAAGCCCACAGCATTGATTCTGCGTGCACCACTGTACCATTAGGAATATTTAAGAAAAACAAACAAATTGTTTGCTTACATACACCAATACTGTGCAAAATTTCTAGAGATTTACACATTTTATGATCCATCTGTCAGCATTTTGGATTTTGGGCACCTTGTGCCTTCAGACACTACCCCCGCACCACCTCAGAATCACCTCCCATATACCTAAAGTGGAGTGCTCAAACAGGCACCTCTTGCCAAAGAAATTGACAAACAGGGTACATCTGGAAAGACATTTTTTGTACGCTTTATTTGGACAATTTATACTTTCGATTGCTTTGAAATTCAAGTTACATGTGTTTTCCTTTGGTCATGTACAATGTATCAAGATTGTTGACAAATAGCTGAAAATCATTTGTATCGGGATGTGAACTGTTCCATGAGTTCTGCTTTCGGTGGACAGGGCACGTTTGCAATGTATGTGTCCTAGGAACCAAACCACGAACGATTTCATGAGTATGCAAGTCCAACACAGTCAAAATCAGATCTTTCACGAAATCAAATTCCATTTTCTGGTATATTGGCTTGACCACCAACTTTTTGGTTCTTTTTCCATAGGCCATTTTGTATCAAAGCATCCCAAATTTGCCAGCAGTTCTAGATTGTTGTCTGCCTATGTTCTCGATATGCGCCAATAACACACGTAGTGTGCGAGATTCCGTACACTGTATACCGAAATGCAATCTCCTGGGCCGGTACTTTAGGCACATATTGTGGAACATATCCAAATCTCCTGTGTGACAAAATTCTGTGAGTCCCTTCAGATCTCTTGATAGAGTTTTATCAAACACGATCTTCTCAAGAGCTTTGTGTGCAGGTGAAGATGGAACCAACCACTTTTTCTTTCATTCCTGCTCCTTCCTTAAAGGTCCATGTTCACATTTGTGAAAATGTTGATTTTCTGTCCATGAGTGAATGTTGGAGCAGTGTGGCATCAATGAGCGCCATTTTTCAATTAAAATTTCCAACTGCTTTTCACCAACCCTGTAATGCTGATGTCAATATATCATAAGGGAGAAGGATATCAATCCCCTCTCCTGAACCCCAGAAGCCGAATAGATCGACCCTCCCACCGTGGTTGGCACGGGCGCCTGAATATTAATAATACAGGAAACCACGTGGCAGCCAATGGGGGGAAGACAGAGTTAGGGAAAGGGAATAGAATGACAAAGGAAAGATAGGCGAAAGAAACATACATCTCTAAAAAACCCTAACCACACATAGTCCTGCCTACAGATAGCTCCTGACCTGATACCACATGAATTCTACTCTCCCACCCTTGATTTGACCATAGTACATGGAACTCAAAAACAATGACATATTGAATAGACTCACAATGGCAAATAAAACATATAGGTTTATTGCTAATGTCTTAAATTCAGCAAAACACCTGCACAGGACTTTACATTGCGTAAGCATGATGGCACAAACTAGGGAATTTCCCTGTACAGACTGTGACATAGACAACAGACCCTAAAAGAGCAAGCAGAAGCCACAAAACATGGAACGCATCACAGTACATGTAATTGAGGTAAACATCATTGTGTGCAAAGTGCTATTAACTGGTCGCTACAGTTCTCTCTCAACACCTCTGTAATGAACCAGTTCTTATCTAGTATTTTAACGAGAGTGCTTGACTGTAATACCCTGCAAACACAATCAATAGGCATATGGCAAGCAAAACGTGTGCATTTTAGAAGAACACATTTAACTGAATGTCCAGACACCTCATGAGGCTGTCCGGACCTGAGGAACTGAAGCGAAGTTAAGCCTGGCCATCCCTGTTCACTGCCAAAACCCAGGCTCTATAACTTTAGCATGAAACACGTACAAATTCTGAGGCACACTTAACTGGATTTCCGGGCGCCTCCTGAGGACGCCCAGACCTGAAGAAATGAAGCGAAGAGTAAGCCTAGCCTCCTCCTTTCACAGTCACGACCTGGATTCCTTACTGCACGACTCCCGACGGAGTCTCTGAAGCAGAGTGTTCCATGTCCCCTGCAGCCTCACCGCATTCTCAGCCTGCAATTCACCGCCGTTGCTGCCTGTGTTCTCCAACATTAATCATCAGCACAGGAGCGCGGGCGGTTGACGGTTATAAACATGCCCCTAGATTACTCACTGCTGCTCAGTGGCGTGAGGATGGAACTACACAACACCCATTGCCTACTGGGAAACCTCTGAATCCTGACAGTTCATCCTCTCCCAGGGCTCTTCCCAGGCCCTGCTTTTTCAGGATTTCATAAATGAAACAGTCTTACCAGGCGCAGAGCATTCACCGAACTGGCAGGTTCCCATGAGCAGTCTTCGAGACCATAGACCGCCCATTATCTGCCACTGAGCCTGACACCTGCGTTCCCCCTAAGGCCGGCCCAATCATTTTCTCGACTCCTCCTTGCTTCTTTCCCCACCAGCAACCTTCTTCGGTGTGTTTGGACAAGTCTGAATATAATGTCCTGGTTGCCCACAGTACAGACACAAATTACTAGCCTTTCGTTGCTCCTTTTCTGCTGCTGATAATGGCTCTCTGACCCCTCCAATCTGCAGAAGTTCTCCTTCAGCATTTCTGTTCACCTTTCCCCTGTCCAGTCTTACAAAGGGTACCACCTCCGGTCTTTTCCTGTCCCCCTTGCGCTCATTCATGCGATGCTCTAACCTTAACACCAAGTCAATCATGGCTGTGCAATTACTAGGCTGTGGTTCTTCCTGAGCCATATCATCCTTTAACTCTTCTCTTAAACCTTGGTAAAACAGAACCATCTGTTTATTTTCTGGCCAATCTGTTTCAATTACCAATCTATTAAATTGGGTTACATACGAAACCAAATCCTGTGTACCCTGTTTCAATGCCAATAATTCCTTATCTTGTGCTAAAGAAACTTCCCGGCGATCAATCAAACAACCAAATTCTGCCAAAAACTTGTCCCAGTGATATAATAATGGATCATCCTTCTGCACCAATGGCATGGCCCAAGCTGCAGCATCTCCTGTTAAATATGATATAACAAATGCGGTCCTAGCTTGAATAGTCTCGAAAGCTAACGGTTTGCACAAAAAATGAAATCTACACTGTGTCAAAAACATCATAAACTTCTTGGGAACTGAAGCTAAGTTAAGCCTGGCTGGTCCTGTTCACCGCCGTGACCCAGGCTCTACAAGTTTAGCATGAAACATGTACAAAATGCTGAGGCACACTTAACTGGATGTCCTGCGCCTCCTGAGTATGCCCGGACCTGAAGACATGAAGCGAAGAGTAAGCCCAGCCTCCTCCTTTCTCTGTCGCGCCCCGGGTGACTCCCGACAGAGTCTCTGAAGCAGAGTGTTCCACATCCCCTCCAGCCTTACTCCATTCTCAGGCTGCAATTCACCGCCCGTGCTCTCCATCATTAATCATCAGCACAGGAGCAGAGGTAATTGACGGTTATAAACATTCCCCTAGATTACTCACAGCTGGTCAGTGGCGCGAGGATGGAACTACACAACACCCATTGCCTACTGGGAAGTGTAGTTTTTCCCACAGTTCACCTTCATTTTACACACCTTTTCCTGCCAAACCTCTGAATCCTGACAGCTGAGGTGTCTGCGACATTCTCAGGATAGTTAGCAGACTTTCACGGTGAAAAACACCTGTTTTTTTTCTTCTTGAAGCCGTATCCCATCTCATCCTCATCACCCCTCACCTACCCAGAGTCTATTTGATAAGTTTAACAAGTGCAATGTTGTGTTTAAATATGTTTTACTGCAGTGTCTGCGGACACCACTCGCTGTGCGCGGATCCAAGATGGTGGGCGTTTCCAAAAATCTGACACATTTCACGCTTTTCACCATCCAATCAATGGGCGCATCCGATGTCCGCAGACACCATCGCGCCTTCAAAGTCAATCGGTGTCTGGTCCGCGAAGCGAATAGGGAAGTGCGTCCGCGGAGTGGACATAGATATCACACATTTTTGGAGACCCAATTTTTGGTCATTTAAAAAAAACTACTGGAAAGATTTTCACCTAATGTACGAAACCACGCTTTCGGGAACAAGCTGCCACTCCTGCCCCAAATTTGGTGAAAATCCATCAAGCGGTTTGGGCTGTAGGCATGAGCAAAGTTTGTTCTCCATTCAGTCTATTGGAAAAAAATAGATTTTGGGAACCCCCTATAACTTTGCCCCCCCTTGACCAAACCTCACACATTTTTAGAAATAAAATTCTGAGTGGGCCATATACTTTTCTTGCAAAGTTTGGTGAGGATTCGTCCAGGGGGAGCGCAGTTATAAGCCACCCAAAAAGTGTTCTTCATATGGGTTTAGCAACTTAACCATAACTACATGGCCGCTACCGCAGGCCTTGTAATATATATATTTATATATATATATATATATATATATATATATTTATATATATATATATATATATATATATATATATATATATATGTATATATGTATGTATATATATATATATATATATTCAGTAAATAAACTTTGTTAAAGGGACGTTATGGTTCCAAGTAAAACCGAAAAACTCCAGAAATTCGCCAGTTATGGTAAGCTAAGCAACCATAACTCGCGCCGCCACCGTGCACTGCTAAGAATAACACCCACGACATCAAAGATGACCTCACAAATGTCATCGATGACATCACTGATGACACCACATGTCTGTCTCCCTCTTTTTTTCTTTACTGATACATCTAGGCCACATGGTTTTCTTCAGTAACAGTCAGGAACTAAAAATTGTAAACGTACTGTATTTGTAGACTTTTCCTTCAAGTATGTTCTTACAGTAATTCTCTTAGGGTCCACTCATATCATATGAAACATATACATAGAGGAAGACACAACCTTGAAAGACAGCAATCCTTTCTGTGCATGAAAATAATCAGTAGCGTTATCAGCACTTTCTGATAGTTCTGTTGTTTTTTTATTACTATGCTATACTTTCCTTGTATATGTTCATATTTGTATACATTGTACTCACACTACTTTCCTTAGGGTCCAGTCACATCATGTAATACATATACATAGGATAAATAGCAGCTTTACAACAGAGAAATCATTTATTAGCATAAACATAATCAGTTAGGTTATGGATTGTTTCTGCTACTACTTCTGCTTTTTTGCTTACTTCACTTTCCCTATACATACACATATGTGTATGCGTTATTGTGTCTTTGTGTTTTGTCTGTAATAATGCAATTATGTAATATGTGGGTTTTATTAGCTACTTATTACATATTTCACAGTACATAAAACTCTAATAAGAAACAGTTATCATTTCATTATTCAACATATCCACATTATGAATATTATACCTTCCTCATGTATGCTGCACACAATGCCTAGGTTTCTGCATGAGTAGCTTAGTATACTGGATAGAACTTCATAATAGAATGCTATTTATATCAATGCATTGCTTAATGCACTAATTCGCTCATGATATTTATTCCAATGGTCCTTGACACTTTTTTCTCAACATTATAATAAGAATCCCTTGTACAGACATTTCATGAAAAGTAAATTCATATGTGATGTCATCAATGATGTCATCAATGACATTTGTGATGTCATCTTTGATGTCGTGGGTATTAGTTTTAGCAGTGCACGGTGGTGGCGTGAGTTATGGTTGGTTAGCTTACCATAACTGGCGAATTTCAGGGGGTTTTCGGTTTTACTTGGAACCATAACGGCCCTTTAACAACATTTCTTCACTGAATTTCATAGGTTTTTAGTAGCGCAACTTAACCATAACGTCCCTTTAACAAAGTTTTTTTACTGAATTTCATAGGTTTCTAGTAGCGGAACTTAACAATAATAACTCTGACTTTATGTACAAGTAACATAGAACATACTGAACCCTCTCTACTGAATTTGATGTCCACAAACTCTTTTAATGTCCGTGGACATGTGCGGACAACATCACCACTACCCAAAAAGTCTGGGGGGGGGGTATGTTTAATTGTTATATCATAACATATGAACATGTTACAAATTCACAAACCAGCACACATACACATTATATGTAGTAATAAATAAGAATTTTAACCCATATATATATATAACACACTAACCATTCATTTAAGTACAATATGTTCTAAAATGGAATATACCAAAAGAAGAAAGATAGGCTTTCAACATGATTACCTCACAGAAACTCCACAACTAAGAGCAACAGCAGATCTACAGACCACTCGGAACACACCTTACCTGGAATAGAAAGTGTACTGCATTTTACTCATATATTTGTAAACTTTCTGTATTAGATGAAAAAAATGATATTATGTTTTTTTTTTCTCACAGAAATGTCTAGTACTCTGGAGTGGCTAGAGGAGCATTTCCCACATGAGGAAATGTCAGAAGATAGTGAACCTAATGGTAGACACTTTACTATATAAACCAATTAATAAATGTTATTTTATACACATTTAACATATCTATTTTTTTCGTACAGACCATACAAAAATTGAAAATACAAAAGAAAAAGTATTGGATAAGACTCTTCAGCACATAGAAGAAAAAATGGACCTACTCTTGGCAAATTTTAATAATTTAAAATACTTTGTGGAGGATCACTTCAAACAAACAACTACATATCATTGTCCCACATGTACCTGTCCCCCCTCACCATATCCCACTCAATTATCCCCATACCCTCTCCATGAACCAAAACATTTTGATGAGACTTCCATCCCTTCTTCACCTCATATAAATCCTATTGAAACCCCCAATTCTCCTGTTTTTGTTTCAGTTCTGCCTCACCTTCTTTGTCATAAATTTAACATACATGTAAAATAAAGTAAAGTTATTATATTGTGTCCTAATTCATTTCTTGTTTTTTTTTTTAAAAAGCAGCTGAGGTGTCCGCGGGCAGCACGGGTGTCCGGAATGTCCATGAAGAAACAAAAATGGAGATGTCCTAAGAACACTATATCTGTCCCTACTGTTCGCTAGCAAGTTGAAACTGTTCTAAGAACACATGCGGTGTCCTGAAATGTTCAGAAAGAAACAAAATGGGGATGTCCTGAGGACACTACGCCTGTCCGTATTGTTCGCAGGCAAGTTGAAACTCTTCTAAGAACACAGGCTGTGTCCTGAATTGTTCGAAAATAAACGAAATGGGGGTGTCCTGAGGACACTATACCTGCCCTTAATGTTCGTAGACAGGTTGAAACTGTTCTAAGAACACATCAAGTGTCATGGGATGTTCGTAAATAAAGAAAATGGGGTTGTCCTGAGGATGCTATGCCTTTCCATATTGTTCACAGGCAAGTTGAAACTGTTCTAAGAACACAGGCTGTGTCCTAAAATGTTCGTAAAAATAAACAAAATGGGGTGAGGACGCTATGCCTGTCCGTATTGTTCGCAGGCAAGTTGAAACTGTTCTAAGAACACAGTCTGTGTCCTAAAATGTTTGTAAATAAACGTGATGGGGTGAGGACGCTTTGCCTGTGCGTACTGTTCGTAGGCCGGTTGAAACTGTTCTAAGAACACATCAAGTGTCCCAGGATGTTGGTAAATAAACAAAATGGGGGTGTCCTGAGGACGCTATGCCTGTCCGAATTGTTCGCAGGCAAGTTGAAACTGTTCTAAGAACAAACGCCTGTCCATAACTGTTTGTTTCACTTGTGACACACTTTTAATCACTTCAGGACCCGAACAGTGTCCGTAGAACACTAACGCACATGCGCAAAACAGTTTCAGTGCATTTGGTGTCCTGCGGACACCCACTCCCTTCGCAAACATGTTCGCGAACCTAGCATGAGACCGCACCCACGATCAGCGTATGTTCTGATTGCGAACACTGTTTGTGTCCCCGAACAATTCAAAACTACATTTTCAAGTAATCTACAATATTTTTCAATAAAAATTCACCATAGAACAAGTCCCACATAGTAATCCTGAGTTTCTACATACTTTTTGTGACTTTCTGAACCCTTTTTTTTGTTCGATCTGTCGCCAGACAGCGCGCATGTCCGCGAACCGCGCACAAGCACCCCTATAAAAGACCGCACCCTAGAGCTCATTCTCATTGTGTTTCTGGCTATCCTCAATATGCAGATTTTCAACTCCAAGCTGATGGCTTCCATGGCTTCACTCAGGCCACCTGATGCTGCATCTGCCTCAGCACCACCCCCACTCCATCCACCACCACCACCTCCCCAAGGCCTGAAGAGGGAAACAGGAGTGAGGATGCACAGGAGGATGAAGAGGATGACGAGAATGAGGTAGTGGAAGTCCCTACTACCAGCACTCGGCATAGGTCTTGGGTGTGGCGGGTATTTACCATTTGTGGTAATGGTCCTAAGATGCGTGCGAACCAAGTCACCTGCAACAAGTGCAAAATGGTACTCAGTCGCATGAGGCATTGTTCATACAGCTTTGGGACAACTACCATGAAGCGACATCTAAAGTCATTCCACTCTGGGGCCATTCGCAAAGTTGTACCTTGCGAGGAGCGTAGCAGGTTGACTTCCTCTACCTTATCCTCCGTTTCCGATCCTGTCACCACAAGGAACACTCCTGTGGGACTGCGTATTCCTCAAGCTGCCTCACAGCCCATACACAATACTGATGACCCTTACCTTTCGAGGATCACAGTCATGTGTATGTACTGCGACAGGGGGAGACACTTTGTAGTGCTTTTGAGGCTATCGTCTCAGAGCATGAGAAGGTCTGCTCACTACCCAAGTAAAACCCACTCTACATCTTCCTCTCTCAGCTCACCCTTTCTTATCCCTGTGATTGGTGTCCTCCCCTTACCCTCCTTTCCCCTCCTCTCCTGGTGTGTCTTGTATAAAAAAATATATAAAACAACAACAAAAAAAGGATCTTTTCAGAGCCGCCTTTCACAGTTAAAAAATAGAAGTGAAAATAAATGAAGCAGGTCCCTGTGTATTTTTTAGAAGTCCACGGACAGTCCGTGGACATCTAAAATTTTGGGGTGCTACCCTATCATAACCATTGCAGTTTTATCTGGGGGGAAGTGGTGGCTCTGAAAAGAGCCTTTTGGTAGTGTTTGTTTGTGTTTGAAAAATTTGAAATGCTCAACAGCTACTACAAAATGGATTCTGTAATTCCAAAAAAGGTCGCAATGCATTTTGTACATTTCTCAAAAAAATCTGATTGCCAGCATAAGCAAGATGAACTCCATCTCTGCGAAAAATGTATGTACTACAAAACATAATATTTTCATTGTGAAAAGAGGCATGCCAAAATCTTTTAGAAAGGCACAAACAGCCTTATTGACATTGTGCCTTGCTTTCTCCATTTGTGGACCAAATGAAGAAGAATGAAGCCACATTTGTCTCTGCACAATCCGTGAAAAAATTACTTGAGAATTTGGAAACATGTCCATGACTTTCCCAAGTCCTCCTTTCATTGCAAATTGCAAAGAAATTCCAGACACATGTCCTAAACTGTTCCCTCCACAATGAATTACAATTATGTCTGGATGTTGCTCTGTCTCCAAAGTAGCAGAGAGAGGTAGCAAGTCCAACCACTTCATTCCACGTACTCCATGCCCGTGCACTTCCAGATGTGGTAATCCAAGATCTACAGCTACTCCACAGCTTTCTGCATGGACCTTCAACCAATGTATCCATGAGTCTCCCAAAATCCAAACAATCTGTTTTCTGAAACACGCAGCCATAGCTATCTGTTCTTCTCTCAGCAAAAAGAGTATCTGAGAAACTCTCTCCTGGCACAACACACCCACTAAACTTTCCTGACCAATCCCTTTCTCTGCTCATTCTCATTTGCATGGCTCCCCAACCCAAAAATCCCCAGATGTAACACACGATGTCCGCAGACTACCGCCATGTCCGCGGACATATCGTAACATGAACAGTCCTTCTACCATTTCCTTTTCACTTTCTGTGCCATTCCCTCATTGGATATAGCTAAGAAGTCACATGAACATCCACCAATCACATCCAAGACCTCTACATCTAACTGCATCATCATAGATCAGCACTTTAAATGTACTGTTAATCTCTCTGAGTACAAGTGTCATATCATTGGAAAGCACCTTCTACCAGAAATACTGTACAAGTCTCCAAGATTTCTACTTGCAGCTGCATGCATATCCATATGCATGAACACAAACTACAGGTATGCATATTTTCTATATAGTACATGTACAATTTTTATAGATTCATATAAACAGATTAACTGACTTTTAGCTTGTATAATCTATAAAATGAATTTACTGTAATTTTTTTCCATCTCCTAGAACCAAATGTCACTCCCAAACCTATCTGTTATTTAATTTCTTTTTATAAACACATTTTCAAAGCATGTTGAACTAACAAATGTAAAGTACAATATGAAGAGTTAACATATTCAAACAAAATTGCATGCTCACAGTATTTTCAAAAATCAAACAAAAATACTTGTACAAAAATGTAAACATTTATTTACTTACATTTATATACTACGTAAGCAGCCCATGGCATTGAGGCGCTGTTACTTACAAGAACTTAGTTACAGAAACAGTGGTATTCATTGGTACATTATGAATTTCACAAGGCATACAAATGATATTTTGGTTGGTACAGTTAGTCATTACAATACAGTTTATGCATTAAGAACATATGATATGTATTCAACTGGTGCGACACATCTTATGTGAAAAAGATAGTTTTCAGAATTTTGAGGATGGTGCTGAGGGTCAATGTCAATTAAAAAAATCAATGTCTAAATTAAAAACTATGCTATATACAAACAAAATTCCTTATTTGTTTCCTTTAAGATTGCAGTGAAGACAATTCTCCTGAAAAGAAGCAGCCGAATTTGAAGTACAAAGAACAACTTGGAAGAAACCTGCTCATTTCAGAAAAAAAGTAAGTTGAATACCACCATATCATTTGTACTATTATTCAAACACACTGTAAGGTTAATTCATGCTATTTCTGTGTCTAAAAATAAGAGATTGTGCACCATTCTGTTTACAAATCCCCATTTCTTCAGGCAGAATGACGCACAATTTCTTAGTTTTCGACACACAAATAACCCAACTCAACCCCTAGAATTTTGATATTATAGAACAAACAACTGTTTTAATTTTATACCATTAGATTTACTATTTCTACTTCTCCACATCACCAGCTTACTTTCTACTTTCATCGGAACCCCAGTTTAGTAGCACATAAATTCAAGAAAAGCCATCCCAACTAGTTTTACTTGTGCAATGCACAATCACACACCATTACATACATCTTTATTATCTTACTCACACACTCATGAAAACAGCACACATACATTAAGAACACCGCAACCCATACCTTCTTTATTTTTTTCAACAGACCCTAAAGAATGCTTACCAAAAATCAAGTCTGTAGAAAGCAACGCAGAAGCAGAGCAAATGAAAATAGAAATGTCCAAAACAAGCATCCATCTCTAGCAGAATTTGTAAAAAAAAGTTAAAACAAAACAGCTAATACAGTCATTTAGCGAAACAAAACAAGCTTCAAGTACAGAAACTTTGCCTCCTCTATCAAAATGTAAAACAAATCACAAAACAATTAACAAAAAATCAGCTACCACTACAGATAAACCTGTGCCTATAAATCTTGGTATAGTGCAAACTAAGCATACCACAAAAAGTATTTTAGCAAAAATGTTCCGTCATAGAGTCCTGCAGAATCTTATAAAAACAGGAGAGAAATCAAACTAAACCCTTAAAACCTATCGTAGGAAATTAATCTTAGAAGCATTGATAGGCAGTGCAATCCTTCTCAAAAGAAAGTTATTTATTTTAGTGTTAAACAAAATGAAACCACTAACAAAACTAATGACTAAATTACAAAAAAGACTTCTCAATAAACGAAATGTCAACAGAAATAACTTCTTAAGTATCTGTGGAGGTGAATAGAGTCACACTACGATCACAGAACCATACTTTAATGAAGAAGCATACAAACAAAAGCAAACACATACAATTGCAATACATAGCAGTGGACGAGGTTATGAAAAAGTTAATAATACTATAATGGAACAAGAAATACTGCTTACAAAAATATCCCCAGAAAACTTAGAATTACCTCTCCATTCAACTGAATCAGAACGTCTAGTATACAAATGGCCATGCACGTCAATGTGTAACATTCCCAAAGAATCTTTCAAGTCTTCACGCCAATTCCTCAATCAATATGTGAAAGGCAAAGACAAAATGAAAATTAAACTACTGCAAAATATGGATACCTGTCCAGTGTGCAAGTACACAGGACTACAAGGACATTCATTGGCCTGCATTTCAGGACCTACTTGCAAAACCACCTTCCATTATATCAAAATGATATCAACACATCATTCAACTATAAGAAACCTAGGGTAATTCAGAGAATTTCGCAGAAAAGTGTCGCAAGCGGCTGGCACAGAGTGTCCGCGTGCGATTGTCTGCGCCAGGCGCGTGCGCCAAAACCGATTTCCGCGCACAGCGTATTCATGGATTTTAGGCTCCCAAACCAGCCGTGGTGCAGATTATCGCAGCGACCCTGCAGCAGTGCCAGTAACGCCCCCAAGAACGCCCTCGCGCAAGGAAAAGCCATCAAAATCGCTAAATCATCGCAAAGGGCTGCGCTAACCCTGGACCAGTTTACAGGGCTGCCAAACAAGGAACGCAAAGCGGGTAACGTTCATGTCAGGGGTACGTGGGAAGTTTTACATGCGATTAGCCAGGGTACGTGTATGACAGGGGTACGCGTGAAGTTTTACACGCGATTAGCCAGGGTACGTGTATTACAGGGGTACGCGGGAATTATCACACGCGATTTGGCTGGGTACGTGTATGACAGGGTTACGCGTGAAGTTTTACACGCGATTAGCCAGGGTACGTGTATTACAGGGGTACGCGGGAATTGTCACACGCGATTTGGCTGGGTAGGTGTATTACAGGGGTGCGCGGGAATAATGACATGCGATTTGGCTGGATACGTGTATTACAGGGGTGGGCGGGAATTATCACACGCAATTTGGCTGGGTACGTGTATGACAGGGGTGCGCGGGAAGTTACACACGCGATTAGGCTGGGTGGGTCCTCACGGGTGTTCCCTGTACACCCTCCACGGCCCCTGCAGGCAGCCCACAAAACAGGGGACTACCCTGCACACCTGCTCATGTCTCCCACCCCCCACCCCCCCCAGCAGTGTGGGACACGCTCCACCAGGCCCCCACTCATGTCCCCTATCACCCCCACCCCCCAGCCACCATGGGCAGCCCAAACCAGGCTCCCACCAATGTCTACCACCACCCCCACCCCCCAGCACTGTGGGGCAGCCCCCACCAGGCCCCCACTCATGTCTCCCACCCACCCCCCCCAGCCACCATGGGCAGCCCCCACCAGGCTCCCACCCATGTCTACCACCCCCCACCCACCCCCCAGCCACCATGGGCAGCCCCCACCAGGCCCCCGCTCATGTCTCCCACCCACCCCCATGCCCCAGCAGTGCAGGGGCAGCCTCCACCAGGCCCCCACTCATGTCTCCCACTGACCCCCACCCCCCAGCCACCATGGGCAGCCCCCACCAGGCTCCCACCCATGTCTACCACCACCCCCACCCCCCAGCAGTGCAGGGGCAGCCTCCACCAGGCCCCCACTCATGTCTCCCACCCACCCCCACCCCCCAGCCACCATGGGCAGCCCCCACCAGGCTCCCATCCATGTCTGACACCCACCCCCCCCAGCCACCATGGGCAGCCCCCACCAGGCTCCCACCCATGTCTACCACCCCCCACCCCCCAGCCACCATGGGCAGCCCCCACCAGGCCCCCACTCATGTCTCCCACCCACCCCCACCCCCCAGCCACCATGGGCAGCCCCACCAGGCCCCCACTCATGTCTCCCACCCACACCCCAGCAGTGCAGGGGCAGCCTCCACCAGGCCCCCACTCATGTCTCCCACCCACCCCCACCCCCAAGCCACCATGGGCAGCCCCCACCAGGCTCCCACCCATGTCTACCACCACCCCCACCCCCAGCAGTGCAGGGGCAGCCTCCACCAGGCCCCCACTCATGTCTCCCACCACCCCCACCCCCCCAGCAGTGTGGGGCACCCTCCACCAGGCCCCCACCCATGTCTCCCACCACCCCCACCCCCCAGCCACCATGGGCAGCCTCCACCTGGCCCCCACTCATGTCTCCCACCCACCCCCCAGCAGTGCAGGGGCAGCCTCCACCAGGCCCCCACTCATGTCTCCCACCCACCCCCACCCCCCAGCCACCATGGGCAGCCCCCACCAGGCTCCCACCCATGTCTACCACCACCCCCACCCACCAGCAGTGCAGGGGCAGCCTCCACCAGGCCCACACTCATGTCTTCCCACCCACCCCCACCCCCCAGACACCATGGGCAGCCCCCACCAGGCTCCCACCCATGTCTAAAACCCACCCCCCCAGCCACCATGGGCAGCCCCCACCAGGCTCCCACCCATGTCTACCACCCCCCACCCCCCAGCCACCATGGGCAGCCCCCACCAGGCCCCCACTCATGTCTCCCACCCACCCCCACCCCCCAGCCACCATGGCCAGCCCCCTCAGGCTCCCACCCATGTCTATCTCCACCCCCACCCCCCAGCCACCATGGGCAGCCCCCACCAGGCTCCCACCCATGTCTACCACCACCCCTCACCCCCAGCCACCATGGGCAGCCCCCAACAGGCCCCCACTCATGTCTCCCACCCACCCCCACCCCCAGCCACCATGGGCAGCCCCCACCAGGCCCCCACTCATGTCTCCCACCCACCCCCACCCCCCAGCCACCATGGGCAGCCCCCACCAGGCTCCCACCCATGTCTACCACCACCCCCACCCCCCAGCAGTGCAGGGGCAGCCTCCACCAGTCCCCCACTCATGTCTCCCACCCACCCCCACCCCCCAGCCACCATGGGCAGCCCCCACCAGGCTCCCACCCATGTCTACCACCACCCCCACCCCCCAGCCACCATGGGCAGCCCCCACCAGGCTCCCACCCATGTCTACCACCATCCCCACCCACCAGCAGTGCAGGGGCAGCCTCCACCAGGCCCACACTCATGTCTCCCACCCACCCCCACCCCCCAGCCACCATGGGCAGCCCCCACCAGGCTCCCACCCATGTCTCCCACCCACCCCCCCCAGCCACCATGGGCAGCCCCCACCAGGCTCCCACCCATGTCTACCACCCCCCCACCCCCCAGCCACCATGGGCAGCCCGAACCAGGCCCCCACTCATGTCTCCCATCCACCCCCACCCCCCAGCCACCATGGGCAGCCCCCACCAGGCCCCCACTCATGTCTCCCACCCACCCCCAGCCACCATGGGCAGCCCCCTCAGGCTCCCACCCATGTTTATCTCCACCCCCACCCCCCAGCCACCATGGGCAGCCCCCACCAGGCTCCCACCCATGTCTACCACCACCCCTCACCCCCAGCCACCATAGGCAGCCCCCAACAGGCCCCCACTCATGTCTCTCACCCACCCCCACCCCCAGCCACCATGGGCAGCCCCCACCAGGCCCCCACTCATGTCTCCCACCCACCCCCACCCCCCAGCAGTGCAGGGGCAGCCTCCACCAGGCCCCCACTCATGTCTCCCACCCACCCCCACCCCCCAGCCACCATGGGCAGCCCCCACCAGGCTCCCACCCATGTCTACCACCACCCCAACCCCCCAGCCACCATGGGCAGCCCCCACCAGGCTCCCACCCATGTCTACCACCACCCCCACCCCCCAGCCACCATGGGCAGCCCCCACCAGGGACCCACTCATGTCTCCCACCCTCCTCCACCCACCAGCCACCATGGGCAGCCCCCACCAGGCTCCCACCCATGTCTACCACCACCCCACCCCCCAGCAGTGCAGGGGCAGCCTCCACCAGGCCCCCACTCATGTCGACCAACCACCCCCACCCCCCAGCCACCATGGGCAGCCCCCACCAGGCTCCCACCCATGTCCACCACCACCCCACCCCCCAGCAGTGCAGGGGAAGCCTCCACCACGCCCCTCACTCATGTCTCCCACCCACCCCCACCCCCCAGCCACCATGGGCAGCTCCCACCAGGCTCCCACCCATGTCTCCCACCCACCCACCCCCCAGCCACCATGGGCAGCCCCCACCAGGCCCCCACTCATGTCTCCCACCCACCCCCACCCCACAGCAGTGCAGGGGCAGCCTCCACCAGGCCCCCACTCATGTCTCCCACCCACCCCCACCCCCCAGCCACCATGGGCAGCCCCCACCAGGCTCCCACCCATGTCTACCACCACCCCCACCCCCCAGCAGTGCAGGGGCAGCCTCCACCAGGCCCCCACTCATGTCTCCCACCCACCCCCACCCCCCAGCCACCATGGGCAGCCCCCACCAGGCTCCCATCCATGTCTCCCACCCACCCCCCCCAGCCACCATGGGCAGCCCCCACCAGGCTCCCACCCATGTCTACCACCCCCCACCCCCCAGCCACCATGGGCAGCCCCCACCAGGCCCCCACTCATGTCTCCCACCCACCCCCACCCCCCAGCCACCATGGGCAGCCCCACCAGGCCCCCACTCATGTCTCCCACCCACCCCCCAGCAGTGCAGGGGCAGCCTCCACCAGGCCCCCACTCATGTCTCCCACCCACCCCCACCCCCCAGCCACCATGGGCAGCCCCCACCAGGTTCCCACCCATGTCTACCACCACCCCCACCCCCCAGCCACCATCGACAGCCCCCACCAGGCTCCCACCCATGTCTACCACCACCCACACCCCCCAGCCACCATGGGCAGCCCCCACCAGGCCCCCACTCATGTCTCCCACCCACCCCCACCCCCCAGCCACCATGGGCAGCCCCCACCAGGCTCCCACCCATATCTACCACTACCCCCACCCCCCAGCAGTGCAGGGGCAGCCTCCACCAGGCCCCATTCATATCTCCCACCCACCCCCCAGCCACCATGGGCAGCCCCCACCAGGCTCCCACCCATGTCTCCCACCCACCCCCCCAGCCACCATGGGCAGCCCCCACCAGGCTCCCACCCATGTCTACCACCCCCCAACCCCCAGCCACCATGGGCAGCCCCCACCAGGCCCCCACTCATGTCTCCCACCACCCCCTCCCCCCCAGCAGTGTGGGGCACCCTCCACCAGGCCCCCACCCATGTCTCCCACCACCCCCACCCCCCAGCCACCATGGGCAGCCTCCGCCAGGCCCTCACTCATGTCTCCCACCACACCCACCCCCCCAGCAGTGTGGGGCACCCTCCACCAGGCCCCCACCCATGTCTCCCACCACCCCCACCCCCCAGCCACCATGGGCAGCCCCCACCAGGCTCCCATCCATGTCTACTACCACCCCCACCCCCCAGCCACCATGGGCAGCCCCCACCAGGCCCCCACTCATGTCTCCCACCCACCCCCACCCCCCAGCCACCATGGGCAGCCCCCACCAGGCTCCCACCCATGTCTACCACCACCCCCACCCCCCAGCCACCATGGGCAGCCCCCACCAGGCCCCCACTCATGTCTCCCACCCACCCCCAGCCACCATGGGCAGCCCCCACCAGGCCCCCACCCATGTCTCCCACCACCCCCACACCCCAGCAGTGCAGGGGCAGCCTCCACCAGGCCCCCACTCATGTCTCCCACCCACCCCACCCCCCAGCAGTGCAGGGGCATCCTCCACCAGGCCCCCACTCATGTCCCCCTGCACCCCCAACCCCCAGCATCCAGGGGCACCCTCCACCAGGCTCCCACGCATATCTACCACCACCCCCACCCCCCAGCCACCATGGGCAGCCCCCACCAGGCCCCCACTCATGTCTCCCACTCACCCCCACCCCCCAGCCACCATGGGCAGCCCCCACCAGGCTCCCACCCATGTCTACCACCACCCCCACCCCCCAGCAGTGCAGGGGCAGCCTCCACCAGGCCCCCACTCATGTCTCCCACCACCCCCACCCCCCCAGCAGTGTGGGGCACCCTCCACCAGGACCCAAACCCATGTCTCCCACCACCCCCACCCCCCAGCCACCATGGGCATTCCCCCACCAGGCCCCCACCCATGTCTCCCACCACCCCCACCCCCCAGCCACCATGGGCAGCCTCCACCAGGCCCCCACTCATGTCCCCCACCCACCCCCACCCCCCAGCAGTGCAGGGGCAGCCTCCACCAGGCCCCCACTCATGTCCCCCTGCACCCCCACCCCCCAGCATCCAGGGGCACCCTCCACCAGGCTCCCACCCATGTCTACCACCACCCCCCCCAGCCACCATGGGCAGCCCCCACCAGGTCCCCACTCATGTCTCCCACCCAACCCCACCCCCCAGCCACCATGGGCAGCCCCCACCAGGCTCCCACCCATGTCTACCACCACCCCCACCCCCCAGCAGTGCAGGGGCAGCCTCCACCAGGCCCCCACTCATGTCTCCCACCACCCCCACCCCCCAGCAGTGTGGGGCACCCTCCACCAGGCCCCCACCCATGTCTCCCACCACCCCCACCACCCAGCCACCATGGGCAGCCTCCACCAGGCCCCCACTCATGTCTGCCACCCACCCCCACCCCCCAGCAGTGCAGGGGCAGCCTCCACCAGGCCCCCACTCATGTCTCCCACCCACCCCCACCCCCCAGCCACAATGGGCAGCCCCCACCAGGCTCCCACCCATGTCTTCCACCACCCCCACTTCCCAGCAGTGCAGGGGCAGCCTCCACCAGGCCCCCACTCATGTCTCCCACCCACCCCCATCCCCCAGCCACCATGGGTAGCCCCCATCAGGCTCCCACCCATGTCTCCCACCCCCCCAGCCACCATGGGCAGCCCTCACCAGGCTCCCACCCATGTCTACCACCCCCCCACCCCCCAGCCACCATGGGCAGCCCCCACCAGGCCCCCACTCATGTCTCCCACCCACCCCCACCCCCCAGCCTCCATGGGCAGCCCCCTCAGGCTCCCACCCATGTCTATCTCCACCCCCACCACCCAGCCACCATGGGCAGCCCCCACCAGGCTCCCACCCATGTCTACCACCACCCCACCCCCCAGCAGTGCAGGAGCAGCCTCCACCAGGCCCCTCACTCATGTCTCCCACCCACCCCCACCCCCCAGCCACCATGGGCAGCCCCCACCAGGCTCCCACCCATGTCTCCCACCCACCCCCCCAGCCACCATGGGCAGCCCCCACCAGGCTCCCACCCATGTCTACCACCCCCCAGCCACCATGGGCAGCCCCCACCAGGCCCCCGCTCATGTCTCCCACCCACCCCCATGCCCCAGCAGTGCAGGGGCAGCCTCCACCAGGCCCCCACTCATGTCTCCCACTGACCCCCACCCCCCAGCCACCATGGGCAGCCCCCACCAGGCTCCCACCCATGTCTACCACCACCCCCACCCCCCAGCAGTGCAGGGGCAGCCTCCACCAGGCCCCCACTCATGTCTCCCACCCACCCCCACCCCCCAGCCACCATGGGCAGCCCCCACCAGGCTCCCATCCATGTCTGACACCCACCCCCCCCAGCCACCATGGGCAGCCCCCACCAGGCTCCCACCCATGTCTACCACCCCCCACCCCCCAGCCACCATGGGCAGCCCCCACCAGGCCCCCACTCCTGTCTCCCACCCACCCCCACCCCCCAGCCACCATGGGCAGCCCCACCAGGCCCCCACTCATGTCTCCCACCCACACCCCAGCAGTGCAGGGGCAGCCTCCACCAGGCCCCCACTCATGTCTCCCACCCACCCCCACCCCCAAGCCACCATGGGCAGCCCCCACCAGGCTCCCACCCATGTCTACCACCACCCCCATCCCCAGCAGTGCAGGGGCAGCCTCCACCAGGCCCCCACTCATGTCTCCCACCACCCCCACCCCCCCAGCAGTGTGGGGCACCCTCCACCAGGCCCCCACCCATGTCTCCCACCACCCCCACCCCCCAGCCACCATGGGCAGCCTCCACCTGGCCCCCACTCATGTCTCCCACCCACCCCCCAGCAGTGCAGGGGCAGCCTCCACCAGGCCCCCACTCATGTCTCCCACCCACCCCCACCCCCCAGCCACCATGGGCAGCCCCCACCAGGCTCCCACCCATGTCTACCACCACCCCCACCCACCAGCAGTGCAGGGGCAGCCTCCACCAGGCCCACACTCATGTCTTCCCACCCACCCCCACCCCCCAGACACCATGGGCAGCCCCCACCAGGCTCCCACCCATGTCTAAAACCCACCCCCCCAGCCACCATGGGCAGCCCCCACCAGGCTCCCACCCATGTCTACCACCACCCCTCACCCCCAGCCACCATGGGCAGCCCCCAACAGGCCCCCACTCATGTCTCCCACCCACCCCCAGCCACCACGGGCAGCCCCCACCAGGCCCCCACTCATGTCTCCCACCCACCCCCACCCCCCAGCCACCATGGGCAGCCCCCACCAGGCTCCCACCCATGTCTACCACCACCCCCACCCCCCAGCAGTGCAGGGGCAGCCTCCACCAGTCCCCCACTCATGTCTCCCACCCACCCCCACCCCCCAGCCACCATGGGCAGCCCCCACCAGGCTCCCACCCATGTCTACCACCACCCCCACCCCCCAGCCACCATGGGCAGCCCCCACCAGGCTCCCACCCATGTCTACCACCACCCCCACCCACCAGCAGTGCAGGGGCAGCCTCCACCAGGCCCACACTCATGTCTCCCACCCACCCCCACCCCCCAGCCACCATGGGCAGCCCTCACCAGGCTCCCACCCATGTCTCCCACCCACCCCCCCCAGCCACCATGGGCAGCCCCCACCAGGCTCCCACCCATGTCTACCACCCCCCCACCCCCCAGCCACCATGGGCAGCCCGAACCAGGCCCCCACTCATGTCTCCCATCCACCCCCACCCCCCAGCCACCATGGGCAGCCCCCACCAGGCCCCCACTCATGTCTCCCACCCACCCCCAGCCACCATGGGCAGCCCCCTCAGGCTCCCACCCATGTTTATCTCCACCCCCACCCCCCAGCCACCATGGGCAGCCCCCACCAGGCTCCCACCCATGTCTACCACCACCCCTCACCCCCAGCCACCATAGGCAGCCCCCAACAGGCCCCCACTCATGTCTCTCACCCACCCCCACCCCCAGCCACCATGGGCAGCCCCCACCAGGCCCCCACTCATGTCTCCCACCCACCCCCACCCCCCAGCAGTGCAGGGGCAGCCTCCACCAGGCCCCCACTCATGTCTCCCACCCACCCCCACCCCCCAGCCACCATGGGCAGCCCCCACCAGGCTCCCACCCATGTCTACCACCACCCCCACCCCCCAGCCACCATGGGCAGCCCCCACCAGGCTCCCACCCATGTCTACCACCACCCCCACCCCCCAGCCACCATGGGCAGCCCCCACCAGGGACCCACTCATGTCTCCCACCCTCCTCCACCCACCAGCCACCATGGGCAGCCCCCACCAGGCTCCCACCCATGTCTACCACCACCCCACCCCCCAGCAGTGCAGGGGCAGCCTCCACCAGGCCCCCACTCATGTCGACCAACCACCCCCACCCCCCAGCCACCATGGGCAGCCCCCACCAGGCTCCCACCCATGTCCACCACCACCCCACCCCCCAGCAGTGCAGGGGCAGCCTCCACCACGCCCCTCACTCATGTCTCCCACCCACCCCCACCCCCCAGCCACCATGGGCAGCTCCCACCAGGCTCCCACCTATGTCTCCCACCCACCCACCCCCCAGCCACCATGGGCAGCCCCCACCAGGCCCCCACTCATGTCTCCCACCCACCCCCACCCCACAGCAGTGCAGGGGCAGCCTCCACCAGGCCCCCACTCATGTCTCCCACCCACCCCCACCCCCCAGCCACCATGGGCAGCCCCCACCAGGCTCCCACCCATGTCTACCACCACCCCCACCCCCCAGCAGTGCAGGGGCAGCCTCCACCAGGCCCCCACTCATGTCTCCCACCCACCCCCACCCCCCAGCCACCATGGGCAGCCCCCACCAGGCTCCCATCCATGTCTCCCACCCACCCCCCCCCAGCCACCATGGGCAGCCCCCACCAGGCTCCCACCCATGTCTACCACCCCCCACCCCCCAGCCACCATGGGCAGCCCCCACCAGGCCCCCACTCATGTCTCCACCCACCCCCACCCCCCAGCCACCATGGGCAGCCCCACCAGGCCCCCACTCATGTCTCCCACCCACCCCCCAGCAGTGCAGGGGCAGCCTCCACCAGGCCCCCACTCATGTCTCCCACCCACCCCCACCCCCCAGCCACCATGGGCAGCCCCCACCAGGTTCCCACCCATGTCTACCACCACCCCCACCCCCCAGCCACAATCGGCAGCCCCCACCAGGCTCCCACCCATGTCTACCACCACCCACACCCCCCAGCCACCATGGGCAGCCCCCACCAGGCCCCCACTCATGTCTCCCACCCACCCCCACCCCCCAGCCACCATGGGCAGCCCCCACCAGGCTCCCACCCATATCTACCACTACCCCCACCCCCCAGCAGTGCAGGGGCAGCCTCCACCAGGCCCCATTCATATCTCCCACCCACCCCCCAGCCACCATGGGCAGCCCCCACCAGGCTCCCACCCATGTCTCCCACCCACCCCCCCAGCCACCATGGGCAGCCCCCACCAGGCTCCCACCCATGTCTACCACCCCCCAACCCCCAGCCACCATGGGCAGCCCCCACCAGGCCCCCACTCATGTCTCCCACCACCCCCTCCCCCCCAGCAGTGTGGGGCACCCTCCACCAGGCCCCCACCCATGTCTCCCACGACCCCCACCCCCAGCCACCATGGGCAGCCTCCGCCAGGCCCTCACTCATGTCTCCCACCACACCCACCCCCCCCAGCAGTGTGGGGCACCCTCCACCAGGCCCCCACCCATGTCTCCCACCACCCCCACCCCCCAGCCACCATGGGCAGCCCCCACCAGGCTCCCATCCATGTCTACTACCACCCCCACCCCCCAGCCACCATGGGCAGCCCCCACCAGGCCCCCACTCATGTCTCCCACCCACCCCCACCCCCCAGCCACCATGGGCAGCCCCCACCAGGCTCCCACCCATGTCTACCACCACCCCCACCCCCCAGCCACCATGGGCAGCCCCCACCAGGCCCCCACTCATGTCTCCCACCCACCCCCAGCCACCATGGGCAGCCCCCACCAGGCCCCCACCCATGTCTCCCACCACCCCCACACCCCAGCAGTGCAGGGGCAGCCTCCACCAGGCCCCCACTCATGTCTCCCACCCACCCCACCCCCCAGCAGTGCAGGGGCAGCCTCCACCAGGCCCCCACTCATGTCCCCCTGCACCCCCAACCCCCAGCATCCAGGGGCACCCTCCACCAGGCTCCCACGCATATCTACCACCACCCCCACCCCCCAGCCACCATGGGCAGCCCCCACCAGGCCCCCACTCATGTCTCCCACTCACCCCCACCCCCCAGCCACCATGGGCAGCCCCCACCAGGCTCCCACCCATGTCTACCACCACCCCCACCCCCCAGCAGTGCAGGGGCAGCCTCCACCAGGCCCCCACTCATGTCCCCCTGCACCCCCAACCCCCAGCATCCAGGGGCACCCTCCACCAGGCTCCCACGCATATCTACCACCACCCCCACCCCCCAGCCACCATGGGCAGCCCCCACCAGGCCCCCACTCATGTCTCCCACTCACCCCCACCCCCCAGCCACCATGGGCAGCCCCCACCAGGCTCCCACCCATGTCTACCACCACCCCCACCCCCCAGCCACCATGGGCATTCCCCCACCAGGCCCCCACCCATGTCTCCCACCACCCCCACCCCCCAGCCACCATGGGCAGCCTCCACCAGGCCCCCACTCATGTCCCCCACCCACCCCCACCCCCCAGCAGTGCAGGGGCAGCCTCCACCAGGCCCCCACTCATGTCCCCCTGCACCCCCACCCCCCAGCATCCAGGGGCACCCTCCACCAGGCTCCCACCCATGTCTACCACCACCCCCCCCAGCCACCATGGGCAGCCCCCACCAGGTCCCCACTCATGTCTCCCACCCAACCCCACCCCCCAGCCACCATGGGCAGCCCCCACCAGGCTCCCACCCATGTCTACCACCACCCCCACCCCCCAGCAGTGCAGGGGCAGCCTCCACCAGGCCCCCACTCATGTCTCCCACCACCCCCACCCCCCAGCAGTGTGGGGCACCCTCCACCAGGCCCCCACCCATGTCTCCCACCACCCCCACCACCCAGCCACCATGGGCAGCCTCCACCAGGCCCCCACTCATGTCTGCCACCCACCCCCACCCCCCAGCAGTGCAGGGGCAGCCTCCACCAGGCCCCCACTCATGTCTCCCACCCACCCCCACCCCCCAGCCACAATGGGCAGCCCCCACCAGGCTCCCACCCATGTCTTCCACCACCCCCACTTCCCAGCAGTGCAGGGGCAGCCTCCACCAGGCCCCCACTCATGTCTCCCACCCACCCCCATCCCCCAGCCACCATGGGTAGCCCCCATCAGGCTCCCACCCATGTCTCCCACCCCCCCAGCCACCATGGGCAGCCCTCACCAGGCTCCCACCCATGTCTACCACCCCCCCACCCCCCAGCCACCATGGGCAGCCCCCACCAGGCCCCCACTCATGTCTCCCACCCACCCCCACCCCCCAGCCTCCATGGGCAGCCCCCTCAGGCTCCCACCCATGTCTATCTCCACCCCCACCACCCAGCCACCATGGGCAGCCCCCACCAGGCTCCCACCCATGTCTACCACCACCCCACCCCCCAGAAGTGCAGGAGCAGCCTCCACCAGGCCCCTCACTCATGTCTCCCACCCACCCCCACCCCCCAGCCACCATGGGCAGCCCCCACCAGGCTCCCACCCATGTCTCCCACCCACCCCCCCAGCCACCATGGGCAGCCCCCACCAGGCTCCCACCCATGTCTACCACCCCCCACCCACCCCCCAGCCACCATGGGCAGCCCCCACCAGGCCCCCGCTCATGTCTCCCACCCACCCCCATGCCCCAGCAGTGCAGGGGCAGCCTCCACCAGGCCCCCACTCATGTCTCCCACTGACCCCCACCCCCCAGCCACCATGGGCAGCCCCCACCAGGCTCCCACCCATGTCTACCACCACCCCCACCCCCCAGCAGTGCAGGGGCAGCCTCCACCAGGCCCCCACTCATGTCTCCCACCCACCCCCACCCCCCAGCCACCATGGGCAGCCCCCACCAGGCTCCCATCCATGTCTGACACCCACCCCCCCCAGCCACCATGGGCAGCCCCCACCAGGCTCCCACCCATGTCTACCACCCCCACCCCCCAGCCACCATGGGCAGCCCCCACCAGGCCCCCACTCATGTCTCCCACCCACCCCCACCCCCCAGCCACCATGGGCAGCCCCACCAGGCCCCCACTCATGTCTCCCACCCACACCCCAGCAGTGCAGGGGCAGCCTCCACCAGGCCCCCACTCATGTCTCCCACCCACCCCCACCCCCAAGCCACCATGGGCAGCCCCCACCAGGCTCCCACCCATGTCTACCACCACCCCCACCCCCAGCAGTGCAGGGGCAGCCTCCACCAGGCCCCCACTCATGTCTTCCACCACCCCCACCCCCCCAGCAGTGTGGGGCACCCTCCACCAGGCCCCCACACATGTCTCCCACCACCCCCACCCCCCAGCCACCATGGGCAGCCTCCACCTGGCCCCCACTCATGTCTCCCACCCACCCCCCAGCAGTGCAGGGGCAGCCTCCACCAGGCCCCCACTCATGTCTCCCACCCACCCCCACCCCCCAGCCACCATGGGCAGCCCCCACCAGGCTCCCACCCATGTCTACCACCACCCCCACCCACCAGCAGTGCAGGGGCAGCCTCCACCAGGCCCACACTCATGTCTTCCCACCCACCCCCATCCCCCAGACACCATGGGCAGCCCCCACCAGGCTCCCACCCATGTCTAAAACCCACCCCCCCAGCCACCATGGGCAGCCCCCACCAGGCTCCCACCCATGTCTACCACCACCCCTCACCCCCAGCCACCATGGGCAGCCCCCAACAGGCCCCCACTCATGTCTCCCACCCACCCCCACCCCCAGCCACCATGGGCAGCCCCCACCAGGCCCCCACTCATGTCTCCCACCCACCCCCACCCCCCAGCCACCATGGGCAGCCCCCACCAGGCTCCCACCCATGTCTACCACCACCCCCACCCCCCAGCAGTGCAGGGGCAGCCTCCACCAGTCCCCCACTCATGTCTCCCACCCACCCCCACCCCCCAGCCACCATGGGCAGCCCCCACCAGGCTCCCACCCATGTCTACCACCACCCCCACCCCCCAGCCACCATGGGCAGCCCCCACCAGGCTCCCACCCATGTCTACCACCACCCCCACCCACCAGCAGTGCAGGGGCAGCCTCCACCAGGCCCACACTCATGTCTCCCACCCACCCCCACCCCCCAGCCACCATGGGCAGCCCCCACCAGGCTCCCACCCATGTCTCCCACCCACCCCCCCAGCCACCATGGGCAGCCCCCACCAGGCTCCCACCCATGTCTACCACCCCCCCACCCCCCAGCCACCATGGGCAGCCCGAACCAGGCCCCCACTCATGTCTCCCATCCACCCCCACCCCCCAGCCACCATGGGCAGCCCCCACCAGGCCCCCACTCATGTCTCCCACCCACCCCCAGCCACCATGGGCAGCCCCCTCAGGCTCCCACCCATGTTTATCTCCACCCCCACCCCCCAGCCACCATGGGCAGCCCCCACCAGGCTCCCACCCATGTCTACCACCACCCCTCACCCCCAGCCACCATAGGCAGCCCCCAACAGGCCCCCACTCATGTCTCTCACCCACCCCCACCCCCAGCCACCATGGGCAGCCCCCACCAGGCCCCCACTCATGTCTCCCACCCACCCCCACCCCCCAGCAGTGCAGGGGCAGCCTCCACCAGGCCCCCACTCATGTCTCCCACCCACCCCCACCCCCCAGCCACCATGGGCAGCCCCCATCAGGCTCCCACCCATGTCTACCACCACCCCCACCCCCCAGCCACCATGGGCAGCCCCCACCAGGCTCCCACCCATGTCTACCACCACCCCCACCCCCCAGCCACCATGCCAGCCCCCACCAGGGACCCACTCATGTCTCCCACCCTCCTCCACCCACCAGCCACCATGGGCAGCCCCCACCAGGCTCCCACCCATGTCTACCACCACCCCACCCCCCAGCAGTGCAGGGGCAGCCTCCACCAGGCCCCCACTCATGTCGACCAACCACCCCCACCCCCCAGCCACCATGGGCAGCCCCCACCAGGCTCCCACCCATGTCCACCACCACCCCACCCCCCAGCAGTGCAGGGGCAGCCTCCACCACGCCCCTCACTCATGTCTCCCACCCACCCCCAGCCCCCAGCCACCATGGGCAGCTCCCACCAGGCTCCCACCCATGTCTCCCACCCACCCACCCCCCAGCCACCATGGGCAGCCCCCACCAGGCCCCCACTCATGTCTCCCACCCACCCCCACCCCACAGCAGTGCAGGGGCAGCCTCCACCAGGCCCCCACTCATGTCTCCCACCCACCCCCACCCCCCAGCCACCATGGGCAGCCCCCACCAGGCTCCCACCCATGTCTACCACCACCCCCACCCCCCAGCAGTGCAGGGGCAGCCTCCACCAGGCCCCCACTCATGTCTCCCACCCACCCCCACCCCCCAGCCACCATGGGCAGCCCCCACCAGGCTCCCATCCATGTCTCCCACCCACCCCCCCAGCCACCATGGGCAGCTCCCACCAGGCTCCCACCCATGTCTACCACCCCCCACCCCCCAGCCACCATGGGCAGCCCCCACCAGGCCCCCACTCATGTCTCCCACCCACCCCCACCCCCCAGCCACCATGGGCAGCCCCACCAGGCCGCCACTCATGTCTCCCACCCACCCCCCAGCAGTGCAGGGGCAGCCTCCACCAGGCCCCCACTCATGTCTCCCACCCACCCCCACCCCCCAGCCACCATGGGCAGCCCCCACCAGGTTCCCACCCATGTCTACCACCACCCCCACCCCCCAGCCACCATCGGCAGCCCCCACCAGGCTCCCACCCATGTCTACCACCACCCACACCCCCCAGCCACCATGGGCAGCCCCCACCAGGCCCCCACTCATGTCTCCCACCCACCCCCACCCCCCAGCCACCATGGGCAGCCCCCACCAGGCTCCCACCCATATCTACCACTACCCCCACCCCCCAGCAGTGCAGGGGCAGCCTCCACCAGGCCCCATTCATATCTCCCACCCACCCCCCAGCCACCATGGGCAGCCCCCACCAGGCTCCCACCCATGTCTCCCACCCACCCCCCCAGCCACCAGGGGCAGCCCCCACCAGGCTCCCACCCATGTCTACCACCCCCCAACCCCCAGCCACCATGGGCAGCCCCCACCAGGCCCCCACTCATGTCTCCCACCACCCCCTCCCCCCCAGCAGTGTGGGGCACCCTCCACCAGGCCCCCACCCATGTCTCCCACCACCCCCACCCCCCAGCCACCATGGGCAGCCTCCGCCAGGCCCTCACTCATGTCTCCCACCACACCCACCCCCCCCAGCAGTGTGGGGCACCCTCCACCAGGCCCCCACCCATGTCTCCCACCACCCCCACCCCCCAGCCACCATGGGCAGCCCCCACCAGGCTCCCATCCATGTCTACTACCACCCCACCCCCCAGCCACCATGGGCAGCCCCCACCAGGCCCCCACTCATGTCTCCCACCCACCCCCACCCCCCAGCCACCATGGGCAGCCCCCACCAGGCTCCCACCCATGTCTACCACCACCCCCACCCCCCAGCCACCATGGGCAGCCCCCACCAGGCCCCCACTCATGTCTCCCACCCACCCCCAGCCACCATGGGCAGCCCCCACCAGGCCCCCACCCATGTCTCCCACCACCCCCACACCCCAGCAGTGCAGGGGCAGCCTCCACCAGGCCCCCACTCATGTCTCCCACCCACCCCACCCCCCAGCAGTGCAGGGGCAGCCTCCACCAGGCCCCCACTCATGTCTCCCACCCACCCCAACCCCCAGCATCCAGGGGCACCCTCCACCAGGCTCCCACGCATATCTACCACCACCCCCCCCAGCCACCATGGGCAGCCCCCACCAGGTCCCCACTCATGTCTCCCACCCAACCCCACCCCCCAGCCACCATGGGCAGCCCCCACCAGGCTCCCACCCATGTCTACCACCACCCCACCCCCCAGCAGTGCAGGGGCAGCCTCCACCAGGCCCCCACTCATGTCTCCCACCACCCCCACCCCCCAGCAGTGTGGGGCACCCTCCACCAGGCCCCCACCCATGTCTCCCACCACCCCCACCACCCAGCCACCATGGGCAGCCTCCACCAGGCCCCCACTCATGTCTGCCACCCACCCCCACCCCCCAGCAGTGCAGGGGCAGCCTCCACCAGGCCCCCACTCATGTCTCCCACCCACCCCCACCCCCCAGCCACAATGGGCAGCCCCCACCAGGCTCCCACCCATGTCTTCCACCACCCCCACTTCCCAGCAGTGCAGGGGCAGCCTCCACCAGGCCCCCACTCATGTCTCCCACCCACCCCCATCCCCCAGCCACCATGGGTAGCCCCCATCAGGCTCCCACCCATGTCTCCCACCCCCCCAGCCACCATGGGCAGCCCTCACCAGGCTCCCACCCATGTCTACCACCCCCCACCCCCCAGCCACCATGGGCAGCCCCCACCAGGCCCCCACTCATGTCTCCCACCCACCCCCACCCCCCAGCCACCATGGGCAGCCCCCACCAGGCCCCCACTCATGTCTCCCACCCACCCCCACCCCCCAGCAGTGCAGGGGCAGCCCCCACCAGGCCTCCACCAGGCCCCCACTCATGTCCCCCTGCACCCCCACCCCCCAGCATCCAGGGGCACCCTCCACCAGGCTCCCACCCATGTCTACCACCACCCCCACCCCCACCCCCCAGCCATCATGGGCAGCCCCCACCAGGTCCCCACTCATGTCTCCCACCCACCCCCACCCCCCAGCCACCATGGGCAGCCCCCACCAGGTTCCCACCCATGTCTACCACCACCCCCACCCCCCAGCAGTGCAGGGGCAGTCTCCACCAGGCCCCCACACATGTCTCCCACCACCCCCACCCCCCCAGCAGTGTGGGGCACCCCCCACCAGGCTCCCACCCATGTCTACCACCACTCCCACCCCCCAGCCACCATGGGCAGCCCCCACCAGGCCCCCACTCATGTCTCCCACACACCCACCCCCACCCCCCAGCAGTGCAGGGGCAGCCTCCGCCAGGCCCCCACTCATGTCCCCCTGCCCACAGGCCCTGACAATCCTCAAGCATGGGCCTCATGGCCAGCTACCACAGCCCAAAGACACAACCAAGTATTACATGCGCCCATGATACTACTCCAATGGAAACAATGTAAATCAACACATGTGTCTCACACACACACAATGGTTGCAAGAGAACCTGAAAACCCATATCATGACATGCATGAAAACAATGAGATGAAACCACACATGGAAGAATGAAAAAATCCAAATAATGTATTAAAAACAACAGTAATGGCAATCAAAATTAAACAAAATACACAAGTAAAAAAATAACAAAATTAAGCTGGCTGTCCCTTTTCAAATTAAAATCAATAAATGATAATCAAAAAAATTTCTTCCAAAGTTCAAGTCCATAAAAAGGAAATGAAGGGAAAAAAGAAATAGAAAACCATTGCTCCATGGGAAAAAATATTCATAGTAAAAAAAATATCCAAATCCAAAGTCCAACTATGTACAAAGTATTCAGGGTCCATCATCCCAACAGAAGAAATGAAACCTACCAAAAAACCTATCTAAAATGGAACTATATACAAAAGGTGGAGCTGTGTCCGTCGACTCCAAATAAAAATAAACTATAAAGGAAACCTATCACTAAATAACTATATACAATGGCGACGGGGCAGTCCAGCGGCTCACTTAGTGGTGTTCCGGGCCAGGGCATCATCGAACTCCTTGTCTATGTCCCGGAGGCGGTCCTGTTCCATGGCCCCGAGGGTCTGCAGGGACACCGACATGTTCACCTCCAACTCCCTGCGGATTGCCTCGACGCACTCGGCCCGCCTCAGGGCCCTCCGCATGGAGTTCTCCGCCCTGACCATCGTGAGCCGCGCCTCTTCCGCCCGCCGCCGCTCCGCATCTATGGCGTGGCCCAACCGCTGCCACACGGAAGACACTTCCCGTCCAGGGTCCTCCTGCCCTCCGGCCGATGCCTGCCCCTCCGATGTTGAAGGCCCCGAGCTATCGTGGCTCCCACCTACAGCCTCCTGCTGCTGCAGCTGCTGCTGTCCATGTGCCCTGTCTGATGGTGCCTGCACATCTTCCTCCAGCTGGGGTGCAGTCGTTGATGTGGCCACCTCTGCTGGACGTCCGACTCCCGACTGTGGCATGGATCTGTTGTCCACCAGCCTGGCCACACGGTCAGAGGCAGCTCCACAGGACACCCAGGTGACACATGGGTGGGAAGATGGCATGGAGGACGACTGGGGCATAGGGGGTTCCGTGGAGGAGGGGGTCGGAACAAGGTCCAGGAAACGGAGGAATCCAGCCCTGGTGAGCTGTCCCAGTGGGTCAACGCGGTCAACGAGCCATGCGAGAAGACGTGCAGATTCATCATGAAAAGACTGCAGGTCAGCTTGCATGGCCCGTTGACGCAACGCCACCCCACCCTGGACAGGCTCAACCTGGTGCAGGATAGCCACATCCGCAGGGAGAGGAAGGCCAGGTGTTGTAAGCCAATCCCCTCCCTGAGAACGGGTCTGGAGGTAGGCATCCCCGCTGGTGCAAGATGATGCAGTGACAGGAGCATGGACAGGATTGCACACAGGCACCTCCGCGGCGGCCTGTGCTGCCTCCTGTCCCTGATCCTGCACTGCACCACTAGCACCAGTGGAATCCCCACCTCCAGACCCCGCCTCTGTCGCTTGCACAGCCTCCTCCTCCTCCAACCCCCCCACCAACCTGGATGACTCCGTGCCATCTTCCTCTGTTGGGCCCTGTGGGGTCCCAGCTGCCCCTTCTGCTGCCGAGGAGTCCAACTCCAACATCCGCCTCTTGGACCTCCCCTCGGCAGCTGCGGCCTGGGACACGGCACCGGACTCCTCACTCCCCGATGAGATCAGAACCTGGGAGGGGATCCGGGCCTTGCGTCTCCGGCTGGTGGTGCGACCCCTGCCGCTGTGCTCCACAGCACCTTCTCCGCCCTCTTCATCAGTTGACGCTGCAGACAGGGAGAAAGAAAACACAGGCATCAAGGCACTGTACAATGGACTCATACACACATGACAGTCATACATGAGTGGCATTGGTAAACCTCAGACATGGCATCACAATCCCCAACACACATGTCATTTCAACTTGCACACATGAGCCATATCACAGCCATATTGCAACAGCCAGCACCATCCATTCACATACAACAGCATGAGCAGCCAAAGGTCATCCACACATCACATGCAACATAGGGAGTACACTACACATGTATACACACCACCAAACTTGCATGCATGTGTACACCTCTGCCAACTGTCGCAGTGTTCTGATCGACATCCATGACACACCTGACAATCATTCCTCCACATCCTGTGCCATGCAAGCCCACACACACAAGCACCATCCAGGTGTCACACATGAGACCCCTCGCATGTGTCACCCTCACGGCCCTGTACACCCCCCCCTACTTGCCCACATAAAAATACATGTTCAACCTGCACACTCCTGGCACACCACACGCACAGCTTACAATCAGTATGCATGTACACTTACCGCTCGACTCCAGATGGGTCTGCCTCTCAAGGACCTGGACTTGGAGCGCTGGGGATATGCGTTTCAGGACCCTCATCTGATCTTCAAACAAGTGGCCCTGGCGCCCCATAGCATCCGCTGCCTTCAGGAGGCGCCGGGCCTTGTTGAGGGTCCTGGACCTGAAGTCCTCCCAGCGCTTCCTGACACGTTCGTAGTCGCGGACTGCCACCTCCTCCGCGTTGATGGCAGTCACGATGTCCATCCAGATCCGAGTCCGTCCTTCCTTGTCGGCGCGCAACCTTCCGAAGAGGGCATCATACTGCCCCAGGACATGCTCCACCAGGACACCAACTTCGGTGGCAGTGAAGCTGGTGCCCCTCTGCCTCCTTGGCCGGGGGTTGCCACTGGTGCCAGATGTTGCAGTGCCTGACATGGCAACCCCAGAGGCAGGAGTGGGTGGGCAACTGGGTCCTGGGGCTGGGCTGTGGGGCGATGGAATAGCAGTCGGGAGTCTTCGGTTCCAGCAGGGGTGGTCACAGCAACAGCACCCCTGGCTGATGTGCAGGCAGCAAATGTCAGGGCACGTGGGCAGCAGGCAGTCAGGCAGCAGCAGATGGCAGGTGGGAGCATGCTCAGGGCTCTGGGGGGGCAGTAATTCGGCCTTCTGGGCAGGAGCGTGGTCTTCCGTGTGTGAACGTGTGGCCAGCTTGATACGGAGTGATTTTGCACGTGAAAATCCAGCACGTCTGCGTGTAATTCGAGGAAAGGCCCTTAGCGCGTAAGCGCGTCAGCACACGTCTGTACATTCATTGGCCCAAAGGCCACCAGCGTATGCGCGTCTATGAAGTCACGTGCACGTTGAATATGGCACACATTTGAAATGTTGCGTGTTAAAAAAATGAAAGACACGTCCGAGTGTCAAAGCGTGTAATTGGTGGAAATGGCCTTAGCGCGTACACGCAGAAGTGACAAAGCGTGTAATTGGTGGAATTGGCCCTAGCGCGTACACGCGGAATTGACAAAGCGTGTAATTGGTGGAAATGGCCCTAGCGCGTACACGCGGAAGTGACGCTGGACGTGTGGGCCTGCACAAAAGGTACGTGTAGAACACCATTTCCTTGTACGTGCTTTTCGTGGAGAGCGAGTGGGTGAAATCTGTACTTCTTGTCGTTTCACACGCGATTTACTTCACAGCGTTTCAAGTTCGTACTCCCTGTTACCTCTGACAGCTTTTTCTCTTTTTTCTCTTTTTCTGGTTTTCCTGGGCCTGTTCCCTCAAACAGCATTCCCTTCTACTGTTGTCCTGTCTCCTCAGACAGCGTACAATTCTTCTTTTGGCGGGGGTGTTGCCAACGCGCACACGCGCTTCTTTTTCACGCTCTTTCTCCTGGCAGACGGTGAGTCACGCACGTATCTAACATCTGTGCTAGCCCCGTGTGTATCCTACCCCTTCAGAGGTCATTCTAGGCTGCGTGTGACACGCATACGTTCATTCTTGTGTTACTGGGTGCCACAGCGTAGTGCAGGTTTTTTTTTCCGCACACGTGGTCTAGGAGGGGTTGCGTGCACATCATCTCCCTTTTTTGGGCTTCCTGTGCGTTGCGTGACCCGTCATCTTTCCACAGGGGTCACATTCAGCCTTGCTAGAGCACTAGGGTACAATTACCATCTGGTACCCAACCCCTTTGACCCCCAATTGCCCAGGACAATAGTTTACAGCCACTCCCATACGCACATTAACATCAGTGCCATGGTTGGGAGGCGAGGAATCCGTAAGGGTGGCAAAGGTGGACGAGCCACAAGTGGTGGCCGTGGTGGATCCGGTAGGGGACGTTGTCGTTACTTGCGGGGTGACCCTGTCCCCCCATGTGTGGAGGACCAGTCAAGGGCACCCATAATCCCACCCACCCCCCCTGGTTGAGGCTGATGTGGCTGACACCATCCATGCTCAGCCCTTGTTGGACCAGCCCATTGTGGCACCAGACCTGGCTGACTCCATGGCTGACTTCCAGGTCAGCAGGCTTATGACACGTGCGCTGGTGCACGTTGATGTCATCAGGCCACGTCGATCAGGGGCAGCAAGGTCATCTGCTGCCCCAAGTAAGCAGGGTGGAGAGGCTGCAGGGGCAGCTGCGGCTCCATCCACCCCAGCTCTCACACACCCAGCCAGGACAGTGTCGGTCCTAGTCCATCCTGCTGACATTCCCCCTGACACCATTACACTTGAGCCAATGCCTGCACCAACTCCCATGCTGAGTGTGCAATCCCACACTCCTGATACAGAGTCCACCAGGGTTCCTGCCCCTAGTGTCCAGAGTGGCGTAGGACACTCAGGATCACCACCACCTTCCAAGCGGAAGAGGAAGAGTGCTCGTCCGGCACAGGCTGATGCCCCAGACACGGCTACACAGTCCGGCCCGTCGAGGAAGCCCAGCTTCACGGATGCCGAACTGAATGCACTTGTCGAGTATGTGTCCGCACATGATAACAAAATGGTCATTGTTGCAGGATCCAAGACCACACCTGCACAACGCCAGGCACACTGGCAGACCGTTGCGGACATCGTAAGTGCCCTTGGAATCGTGAGGCGCACAGCCAATGATTGCTATAAGCGCTGGAATGACCTAAAGCGCAGGGCAAAGAATAAGCTGGCCTCAAGTCATGCCGCAACTCTAGTGACTGGAGGTGGGTCTCCAGTAGAAGACATGGAACTCACTCCACATGAGTCAGTTGCTGGGACCTACGTCACGGAGGAACAGATCCAAGGCGTGGGAGATCTGCCTGATTATGAGGCATTGTCCGGTGAGTGCACATGCATGTGTGTGTCATCCATGTGCATGGTGTGTGTGTGAGGGCTTCTGTTTGTGTGCCAGGTGAGGGTGTGTGCACCTGAGACGTTTGGGTCACCCATGTGCTTCATGCAATACATTCTGCGCAGCAGCATTTGGCCATAGCAGTATCCCTTCTGCCAACAGTAGACATCTAGCCCAACAGCATGCCAGTTGCCTTTGAAGTGTCACCTTGCCACAACATTGTTGCTTATTTTTCTCTGTTCATTCAGGCAGATTGTTTGCATTCCACCACTTTTACTAGGCATTTCTCAGTCCTCTAGTCACATGTCTGACATGGCTATGGTAAAGTGGAGTGACTTTGTTACCTGGATATCATTTGTTTAGACATGTCCCTGTGCAATCGGACCATTTTGGACTGGCAGCTCCAGGTGAAAAATCAGACCTGATTGAATTAGAAAAGCTATTACATGAGGAAACTGGACTGAATGAATAAGTGCTGCCCTCCTCTCCATCTTCACTCAATAGCAATGGTGCATGCCATCTGTGTGAGGGCATGTGTATTTTACCTGGCAATCACAGGCCAATGTGTGATGCCACTGCTAGGCAGCATGCAGAAAATGTGTTCATCTTCCATCTTGGTGTCATCAGTGTGTGCCATTTGCCTACCCTTCATTCGCAGTGAGGGTGCATGCATGGGAGGGTTTTAGTCATGTGGGACATGTGTCAATCAAGTACTGGTTCTGTTGCTTCTCAGCCCTCATTGTGTGCCATGGTGCTAATGCCTGTTTCCATTTGTTTGCTTTTATGTCTTTGCAGGGGAAGACGCACCTGATACTGCTGGGGTTGTGGAGATGGTGCAGACCCAGGAGCGGTCTGAGGGCCGACCGACCACCAGTGAGGGACGTGGTGTGGTGGTGGGTGAGAACCCACAACTGCTGCAGGTCGTGCTCTCAAGGGGTGTCTCTGTCTGCACCTCCCTCGAGCTGTACTCAGGTGTTGATTCGGATGATGAGACCTACATGCCGTCGCAGGTGAGTTTTCCTGGGAGGGATTCTGTTCTGTCCGACCCACCTGCACCAGGGTCAGAACCCTCAATGGGGATGTCAGTGTTGGCAGCTACACCTTTGGTGGTTACGGATGCAGGGTCACACTCCGCAACATCTGATCCTGTTCCTGGTCCAGCAGATCAGAGGGGGAATGCAGTCCTGCAGCCTCAGGCAGTGCCGGCACAGCAAGACGCAATTTGCCTTGCCCCAGACAGGTGTGGTGCCCGCCTACGTGGTGGCCGTACGCCACCTGGCAATACCCCATGGGAGCAATCCATTTACGGTATGGCAACCCAACAGGCAGCATCATCAGAGATGATGGCTCAGGCCATGGATAGGGTGGCCACTTCCATTGTCCCCCCCGAAAGGCTGATGGAGCGACTACAGCAGGCAACCGACTCCATCTGCCAGTCACACAGGGAGGACATGTTGGCGTCCAACAGGGACAGGCAGGCGGCACTGGCGACTCTGCAGGAAGCCATCTCCATAGAGTCCCAGGGCCACAGGGAAGCCCTGAGGCTGGAACTCCTTCACCTCAGGACGACTCTTGTTGAGCTTGAGGCTTCAACAAACCGAAGGACAGAAGAGCAGCTGGAGCGTCTCACCCGAACGCTCTCAGCTGAGATGCAGGCAACTAGGGCGGAGGTCCGGGCATCCCGTGAGTTGTTGCATGGGGACCTCCGCACACTCATCCTCCAGAACAAGACCTACCACACCCGCATGCTTGCAGCCATGGAGGAACAGACTAGGGCCTTGCGTGGGCTGCTTCCCATAGTGCCACCACCTCCGGATGCAGCTGCACAGGGTGAGAATAGCGACAGCAGGATACTCCCACAATAGGGTAGCCGTGTGGGCCATGAGCCCATGGAGGTGTTTTTTTTTCGCAAGATCCACACAGGTGGGTTTTGGTGTGCACCCTGTCCTGGGACCTCCTGGGTGGCCTCCCCAACCCCCCCGGGCCCATTAATGGCCATTTTTTTTTTTTTTTTTAATTTTTTTTTTTGGGACAGTGTGTTGCCTTGTGTGGCTCCCGTGGGCATACGCTGCATTGTGGCTGGGCACATGCAGGCTTGTCATGTATTTGGTTCAGATGCTTGGGTTTTTGTCACACACACCCCTCCAGCTTCCCGTTTCCATGGGCTTGCAAAGGGTGTGCCCAAGTGACATTGACGTACATGGTGACATTGGACTCCTACTACATGTGTGGGTAGTCTAGTCAATACTGTGTATACATTCCTAGTGCATATTGCTGTTGTGTTGTACACTGCATGTTGCATTGATGTGTAACTCATCATCCATGTCTACCTCCTAATTTGCAGGTCCTTTCCTCATGTCTACACAAGGCCCTCTACTTTGGAGATGGAGTCCATGTTGGCAGCAGTGCACCTACAACTCTACATGGCGGCAACACTGTACAGTTGGAAGTGGTGGGAGTGCAGGCATTTCCAGGTGGTGAGACTACTAATTCCTTACATTCGTAATGTCATGTTAATGGTAGTTTTGAGGGTCAGTAGCTGATAAGTGTTATTGCTAAATACCTGTTCAAGTGTGTTGTTGGTCCTGCATTACTGTGAGCATTTCAGGTGTCGCGAGTTTCAATTAGGGACACTGTACTTTGTGACACTTGTGTCATGTTGTGGGGATTACTTTGTTTACCCGCACATAGCATGACATGGCATGGCGTGTTGTGTGGCGGTGCTGGGGATGGGTTGGGTGACAATGCACTGTCCTCATGTTGCATTTTGCAAGTGGGTATTCATTTTAGCTGCATGAATGTGTTTTTTCACGAAACTGCATTGGTGGTGTCTGTGTAGGTAGGGATGCACACATTGTAACACTTCCAGGTGAACAATCTCAGGCTGATATGGTTTTGACGGTTGATTCTCCAGACATTCAGGATCAGTGTCAGGTTGAGTCATCATTGATTGTCAGATGGTATGTGCCAGGGCAGTGTGCACTCCACAGGGGTGTGATTTCTATGTGAAGTAATTAGCCACTAGCTGTGTACGGGCTGCCTCCCCCTGTGCCCTTTCCCCTCCCATGCGCAGTGGGCGTGCATGTGGTTGGGGATGTGGGGGCACCACCATGTCCACGGCCAGGCCCCGGCATGTTGCAACGTTGTGCAGAATACATGCTGCCACTATGATCCTGCACACTACTGGGGTAGCGTATAACAGCTGCCCGCCACAACGGTCAAGGGAGCGAAAGCGTGACTTAAGCACTCCGAATGTGCGCTCCACTATGCCCCGGGTTGCAATGTGGGCTGTGTTATATCTTACCTCGGGTGGCGTGGTGGGGTTCCGAATTGGCGTCATCATGTGGGGCTGAGAGGGTAGGCACTGTCCCCTGTGGAGGTGGTGATGGGTATCATTGGTGGGGTTGTGACCTTGCTCAGTATCTGACATGCATGCATGTGCAGTGGCATTCATACTCACCAAGCAGCCATGTATTGCCATGCCGCCCAGCTTCTAGGTCCCGGCTTAGGGTGGACATTCGGTAAATGAAGCTGTCGTGGGTGGACCCGGGATAGTTGGCATATACTGAGGTGATGATTCCCTTGGCATTACATACTACCTGCACGTTGATGGAATGCCAGTGCTTGCGGTTCCTAGAGATGTGCTCAGATGCCCTGGGGCGACATAGAGCCACATGGGTGCAGTCAACGGCACCTAGCACTTTGGGGAATCGTGCCACACCGTAAAAATCCAGGGCGGCAGCATGCCTTTCTGCAGGTGTTCTGGGCAGGTATATGTGCCTGCGGACTGATGGGCGTGCAGTGATGATGTTCAAGACCTGGTGTAGGCAGCGTGACTGCGTGGCCTGTGACACCCCACCCACTATGGCACTTGTCCGCTGAAATGATCCAGTGTCTAAGAAGTGCAGTACATTGAGGACCTTCTCCAGGGGGCTGAGTGCTTGGGAGCACAGGGTGGGTGATGTGAGGTCATCCTCCCACTCACTCACCAGGTCCAGTATTATGTGTGGTGGAAACCTGTACCTCCCATACACCTGGTCATCAGGCATCCCGAAAAGGCTGGTTCTGGGTGTGAAAATTCTGGCCCTGACTATCCTCCTCCTCCTCCTTTGGTAGCCCACGGCCACTGCTGCTAGGAACGGTATATTCACCCTGGCGTCTGAGCTTGTTAGTTTTTTGCACGCAAATTTATGCGTCGCGGGTCGACGTATGCCTGCTTCCTACTGGCGTACCTGTTTCTTTGCGCGTGTTGTAGGCAAGCGTGTGAAACTTCCCGCGCACCCCTGAAATCCAGTACCCAGGCCAATAGCGTGTGGAAATTCCCGCGCACCCCGGAATACACATGCGCTGATGTACTCGCGTGTGTAAGTGCCCGCGCACCCCTGAAATACACGTACATAGGCCAATCGCGTGTACGCGCACTTTTGTCCAATTACACGCGATGACACTCTGACGTGCAGTCTTTCCACGTGTGGTCCGTCATCACGTGCTATGAGGGAAACACCCGTGCGGGTCACGTCACAGACGCGCTTACACGCTGAGGGCCTTTGGTCCAATAGAATCGCGTATGCGTGCTGACGCGCTTACACGCTAAGGGCCTTTCCTCGAATTCCACGCTGACGTGCAGGATTTTCACGTGCCAAATCACTCCGTATCAAGCTGGCCACGCGAAAACACACGGAAGACCACGCTCCTGCCCAGGAGGCCGAATTACTGCACCCCAGTGCCCCGAGCAGCCTCCCACGTGCCATCTGCTGCTGCCTGCCTGCCTGCCTGCTGCCACTGTGCCCTGCCATTTGGTGCCTGCACATCAGCCATCTGCAGGGGTCCAGTTGCTGTGTCCACCCCTGCTGGAACAGAAGACTCCCGACTGGGATAACATCGCTCCACAGCCCAGCCCCAGGACCCAGTTGCCCACCCACTCCTGCCTCTGGGGTTGCCATGTCGGGCACTTCGACATCTGGCACCAGTGGCAACCCCAGGCCAGAGGGGCAGAGGGGCACCAACTTCACTGCCACCGAAGTTGGTGTCCTGGTGGAGCATGTCCTGGGGCAGTATGATGCCCTCTTTGGATCGTCCCGCGCCAGCAAGGAAGGACGGGAGAGGATCTGGGCCGACTGTGTGGTTGCCATCAACGCGGAGGGGGTGGCAACCCGCGACGTCCAGAAGATCAAGAAGCGCTGGGAGGACTTGAGGTCCAGGACCCTCGTGAAGGCCGGCACCTTGTGGAGGGGGGCTGGGGCCGCATGAGTTCCATCCAGATGAGGGTCCTGGAACGCGTACGCCCAGCGCTCCACGCCCAGATCCTTGAGAGGGAGACCCGTCTGGAGTTGAGCGGTAAGTGGCCAAGCATTGCTGTGTGAGACAGGGCATGTTGCGGTGTGCTGGTTGTCTGATACTTGCCTGTATGTGTGACATAGGCCATGTACGCATGTATGTGTGCAGGGACATCATGGTGATGCATGTGCGACCAGTGATGTGTGAACCACATGGTCGTTGCATGTGTTTATATGCGACATGGGGAGCCCTATGCAGATTTTACACATGAGAGCATGCCAGTCTCTGTTCCTGGACATGGGTGGGGTTGGGGATGGGTGCTGATGCCAGGTCATATATGGTAGCCATGTCTGTGTGCCTGACCTGCATGTCTGTGACTTGTGAATGCCATTGATGCATGACACATGTGTGTGACAATGCACAGATTCACTGATGCAGCCTAGTTATCTTTGTATCCGCTGTGTTTGGGGTGTATGAGGCCAGATGGATGTGACTGAGGTGAAGTGTGTGCATGTGATAGGCATGACACATGATGCATGTGAGTTCCTTATCATTGTATGTTTCAAGAGTCCATTGGACATGTATGGAAATGTCCATGGCATGCACCATGCCTGTTACTGTGTGTGTTTTGCCTGGACTGACCCATGTGTTGTGGAGGGACATGATGGAAGTGTACTTTGACAGTGGTACTCATCTGCTATTGCTTCCTGTCTAGGGGACCATTGTACAGTACCCTGATGCTTGTGTTCTATGTCTCCCTCTACGCAGCGGCTAGTGAAGAAGAGGGCGGAGACGGCGCTGTGGAGCAAGGCGGCGGGGATGCCCCCACGGCTGCAGCGGAAGGGGTGGGTGAGCCCCCACAGGGGCCTGCTACGGCGGAAGACGGTGAGGAGCCATCCAGGTTGGGTGGTTTCCACAGAGGAGGAGGAGGCCGCCACTGAGGCACACATGGGGCCTGGTGGGGGCATCCCTGCTGGTGCAAGTGGTGCAGTCCAGGGGCAGGGGCAGGAGGCAGCACAGGTCACTGTGGAGGGGCCTGTGCATGTCGCTGTCCCTGACCCTGTGAGTGCACCACCATGCACCAGCAGGGATGCCCCATCCCAGGCCCGTCCGCAGGTAGAGGGGATGTCCATGTCACCTGACTTCCCTCCACTTGTGGACGAGCGGACCCGTGGCCGTATGGAGAAGGTCCTGATTGGGGTCGCGATGCGCGCGGGTGCAATTCGTGATGACGTGCGTGCTTCCCGGGAGGAGCACGCACGTCATCACGAAGAGCACCGTCCCGACGTGGCCCAATTGGGATCTTCCATGTTCCTGCATGTGTCGGCCAATCTGGCGGCCCTCTCCTCCTCTGTGGAGGCTATACGCCGGTCGTTCTCCTTGCCGTCTTCTGGCCCAGATGACACCAGGGCCCCCTGTGGACCTGCCCTGACCAATGCAGCCAGCTTGGTGGGGATCCCATCCCTGCCACAGTCGGGAGTCGGAGGTCCAGCAGGGGTGGACACCACAGCAACTGTACCCCAGCAGATGGAGGATGTGCCGGCATCATCAGGCATGGCACGTGCATGATGGCGTCGGTGGATTCCATCAGCCTGGATGCCGTCGTGCTGGCAGAGGCAGTTGCGTCGGAGGCAGCAGCAGAGTCAACGTGGGAGGCATCATGGCTCAGGGCCATCAACATCGGAGGGGCAGGCATCGGCCGGAGGGCAGGAGGACCCAGGACGGGAAGTGTCTTCCGTGTGGCTGCGGTTGGGCCAGCAGATAGGAGCAGCGGCGGGCGGAAGAGGCGCAGCTCACGATGGTCAGGGCGGAGAACTCCATGCGGAGGGCCCTGAGGCGGGCCGAGTGCCTCGAGGCAATCCGCAGGGGGTTGGAAGAGCACATGGCGTCATCCCTGCGGACCCTCGAGGCCATGGAACAGGACTTCCCCGCCGCCTTTGTATATAGTTCTTTAGTTTTAGGTTTCCTTTGTTTGTTCTTATGATTTGGAGTCGAAGGACACTGCTCCACTTTTTTTATATAGTTGCATTTTAGTTAGGGTTTTTTGTAGGTTTCCTTTGTTCAGTTGGGTTCATGGACCCTTGGATGTTTTGTACATAGTTCTTCATTGGATTGTTTTATTTTTTTTATTTATTCACCATGGAGCAATGGTTTTTGCATTTATTTTTCTCTCTCGTATTGATTTTATTTTTAATGTGACTTTGGACAACATTTTTTTGAATTTGGATTTGTAGTTTTAATATTTTTTTGACGGACATGCAGCTTATCTGTTTTTCATTGCCATTGTAGTTTGTTTCATTTCATTTGCATTCAATTTTTTTAATACAATTTTGTTTTCATACTTCACTGTGTGGTATCATCTCATTGGTTTCATGCATGTCATGTTGGGTGTTTTCCCATTCAATTGCAACCATTGTGTGTGACGGACATGGGTTCATTTGCTTTATGAACATTGGGGGTGTAACATGTAATTTCCATTTCCATGTGGGTGAATGGGTTACTTGGTAGGGCCTTTTGGCTGTGGAGGCTGACCATAATGCACATGATTGGGGATTGTGAGGACCTGGGTGCAGGGGGCCATGAGTGGGGGGCTGGTGGAGGGTGCCCCTGGATGCTGGGGGGTGGGGGTGCAGGGGGACATGAGTGGGGGGCTGGTGGAGGGTGCCCCAGGATGCTGGGGGGTGGGGGTGATGGGAGACATGAGTTGGACATGAGTGGGGGCCTGGTGGAGGGTGCCCTGCACTGCTGGGGCAGGGGGTGGTGGGAGACATGAGTGGGGGCCTGGTGGAGGGTGCCCCTGGATGCTGGGGGGTGGGGGTGCAGGGAGACATGAGTTGGACATGAGTGGGGGCCTGGTGGAGGGTGCCCTGCACTGCTGGGGGTTGGGGGTGATGGGAGACATGAGTGGGGGCCTGATGGAGGGTGCCCTGCAATGCTGGGGGGTGGGGGTGATGGGAGACATGAGTGGGGGCCTGGTGGAGGGTGCCCCTGGATGCTGGGGGGTGGGGGTGCAGGGGGACATGAGTGGGGGGCTGGTGGAGGGTGCCCCAGGATGCTGGGGGGTGGGGGTGATGGGAGACATGAGTTGGACATGAGTGGGGGCCTGGTGGAGGGTGCCCTGCACTGCTGGGGCAGGGGGTGGTAGGAGACATGAGTGGGGCCTGGTGGAGGGTGCCCCTGGATGCTGGGGGGTGGGGGTGCAGGGAGACATGAGTTGGACATGAGTGGGGGCCTGGTGGAGGGTGCCCTGCACTGCTGGGGGTTGGGGGTGATGGGAGACATGAGTGGGGGCCTGGTGGAGGGTGCCCTGCAATGCTGGGGGGTGGGAGACATGAGTGGGGGCCTGGTGGAGGGTGCCCCTGGATGCTGGGGGTGGTGGGGCAGGGGGCCATGAGTGGGGGCCTGGTGGAGGGTGCCCCTGGATGCTGGGGGGTGGGGGTGCAGGGGGACATGAGTGGGGGCCTGGTGGAGGGTGCCCCTGGATGCTGGGGGGTGGGGTGATGGGAGACATGAGTTGGCCATGAGTGGGGGCCTGGTGGAGGGTGCCCCTGGATGCTGTGGGGTGGGGGTGCAGGGGGCCCTGAGTGGGGGCCTGGTGGAGGGTGCCACTGGATGCTGGGGGGTGGAGGTGCAGGGGGACATGAGTGGGGGCCTGGTGGAGGGTGCCCCTGGATGTTGGGGGTGGGGGTGCAGGGGGTCATGAGTGGGGGCCTGGTGGAGGGTGCCCCTGGATGCTGGGGGGTGGGGGTGCAGGGGGACATGAGTGGGGGCCTGGTGGAGGGTGCCCCTGGATGCTGGGGGGTGGGGGTGCAGGGGGCAATGAGTGGGGGCCTGGTGGAGGGTGCCCCTGGATGCTGGGGGGTGGGGGTGCAGGGGGCCATGAGTGGGGGCCTGGTGGATGGTGCCCCTGGATGCTGGGGGGTGGGGGTGATGGGAGACATGAGTTGGACTTGAGTGGGGGCCTGGTGGAGGGTGCCCCTGCACTGCTGGGGGGTGGGGGTGATAGGGGACATGAGTGGGGGCCTGGTGGAGGCTGCCCCCGGTGGCTGGGGGGTGGGGGTGGTGGGAGACATGAGTGGGGGCCTGGTGGAGGCTGCCCCTGCACTGCTGGGGGGTGGGGGTGATAGGGGACATGAGTGGGGGCCTGGTGGTGCTGCCCCTGCACTGCTAGGGGGTGGGGGTGGTGGTAGACATGAGTGGGGGCCTGGTGGAGGCTGCCACTGCACTGCTGGGGGGTGGGGGTGATAGGGGACATGAGTGGGGGCCTGGTGGAGGGTGCCCCACAGTGCTGGGGGTGGGTGTGCTGGGTGACATGAGCAGGTGTGCAGGGTAGTCCCCTGTGGTGTCGGCTGCCTGCAGGGTCCGTGGAGGGTGTACAGGGAATACCTGGGAGCACACAGCCAAATCGCGTGTAGAATTTCCCGCGTACCCCTGAAATACACGCACCCAGCCAAATCGCGTGTGGAAATTCCCGCGCACGTACGCGGCCAAATCGCGTGTGGGACTTCCTGTGCACCCCTGAAATCCACATACCCTGCAAAATCGCGTGTGAAACTTCCTGCGCACCCCTGAGATCCACGTACCCAGCCAAATCGCGTGTGGAAATTCCCGCGCATGCATCCGGCCAAATCGCGTGTGGAACTTCCCGCGCACCCCTGAAATCCACGTACCCTGCCAAATCGCGTGTGAGACTTCCCGCGCACCCCTGAGATCCACGTACCCAGCCAAATCGCGTGTGGAAATTCCTGCGCACGTACCCGGCCAAATCGCGTGTGGAACTTCCCGCGCACCCCTGAAATCCACGTACCCTGCCAAATCGCGTGTGAAACTTCCCGCGCACCCCTGAGATCCACGTACCCAGCCAAGTCGCGTGTGGAAATTCCCGCGCATGTACCCGGCCAAATCGTGTGTGGTACTTCCCGCGCACCCTTGAAATCCACGTGCCCTGCCAAATCGCATGTGAGACTTCCCGCACACCCCTGAGATCCACGTACACAGCCAAATCGCGTGTGGAAATTCCCACGCACGTACCCGGCCAAATCGCATGTGGAACTTCCCGCGCACCCCTGAAATCCACATACCCTGCCAAATCACGTGTGAAACTTCCCGCGCACCCTGGAATACATGCACACGTTATTTTTCAGTCAGCGGGTGTCCGTGTTTGTGGGTACCCCTTTGCACGTCATTTGTCCTGGAGGGCCACAGTATAGGACATTCATCATAGCTGTATATAGGTGCTATTTGTTGGCGCACCTTTTGGCGCACATTTATTACAGGCGCAGAGACGCTACCGCCTGCTTTCTTGTGGCAGTCGTGTTTGTGCCTGTGCGCTGGTTTGACCGTGTGCTTTCTTGCCCTATTCGATTCCATGAATACGTGTTGTAGGCGAGCGTGTGGGCGTTCCACGCACTTGCACCCTGTACTTCCCCCGTGACACCCACATTTTGGCAAGTTGTTCCCCATTCCGAGTGTTACGCCCCGTGTTCCGCCTACTTTTGTTGTGTGCGCCGCGCTATGTGCGATTTTCTCTGTGGCGTGTGCGATTTTCGCTGTGACCTGGCGCACGCCGTTAGATGGCCTGTGCACCAACGTGCGCCGCGCACTTTTTTAGCGCACATCCGATGGTTTTCTCGCGCACGGCCTTCCATGAATCGATGTGCGCTGCTTTTCGTGCGATTTTCGCTATTCCACTGCGAATCGCACGTTTTTGGCCACTTGCGCCGCGCTAATTATTCTATGAATCGGCCTGCTAGTCTATAAACTTTACTATGCTAAAAGTCCTGCTTTAGCACTAGCCAATTTAAATAACATTCTTCTACATGGTACAGCAAAAGACCTACTTGAAGGAATCGACTATATCCGGAAAAAATATTTTGCAAGTGAAAGCCACTTACAGAATGAAATAGCTTTAAAGCAAATTAACAACAATTCTATGCATGGCAACCTTCTACTACACACATACAAAAAAGAAATACTGAAATTTAAAAGTACATCTGCTGAAATACCAACCCATGTGTGTGTATGTTGCTGTAGAACGTTCTATAAAAGTAACACAAAAACTGTAGACCTAACATATAAAATAGAAAACAATGAAGATTTTAAATGGTTTGAATTAGCTCTCTACCTTATAGCAGAAAACAAATACAAAATAACTGACCCTGTAATACTTTGCATTTACTGCAATACAAAACTTGACAACAACCAAACTCCTTCACGTGCTATCACAAATAATTTGGAATAATTTCACATACCAAAACCCCTACAACAACTCAATGTATATGAGAGCATCATAATTCAAACAGTGCACCCCTTTCAAGCAATAATACGCCTTCAACCAAAAACAGCAAAATTATCTCCCTCTGAATTAGCGAAAGGTATTCGTGGAGAAGTAGTGTATTTACGATTACATCTAAAAGAAAATGTGCACACTCTAGGAGTGCAACGTCCAATGGAGCAATCTTTAATTATCTTAGTAAATGGTGTACCTACAAAAGACAAAAAAAAAATGGCAACAACTAGTAGATTTACATAAAGTTAGACAAGCTTTGCAATATCTAAAAGACAATAATGAATACTACAAAGAAATGAATATTGAAGAAAACTTGAAGGATACCACTGAAATAATTCAAGAGACACAAGAAGCTGGTCAATTTGAGCTCCTAGATCCTGCTACAATATCCAATAATTTAGACCATTATACAATTCACCCATTGCATTCTAATGACACCGTAGAAGATGTACTAGAAACGTACCAAATGTGCCAAACAAAAGGATCACCAATCAGCATATGGGAAAAAAGTATAGAAGCACATGCTTTTCCTCTACTTTTTCCTACTGGCAAAGGAGGAAGGTACGATGATAGACCTATTCAAATAACAGCATCAGAATATCGCTCATTATTGATGGATTCTGAAGATCCCAGATTTAGACAAAATGTAGAATACATATTCCACCTACTCATTGAAAGTGAACTAGCAACTTTATGTTACAGAGTTGCACACACATTAAAATCAGGATCCCACATTCAAAATATGTCAGCTACACAATTATTACAAAAAGTGCAACAAAAAGATGAGGTTTTACAATCAAATATTACAAATCTATTAGCAAATATGCGAGGTACTAAAGAATACTGGTTTTGACGTCACAGAGATGTACGTTGTATGATAAGAAACCTTGGACCACCCACTTGGTTTGTTACATTAAGTTGTGCAGAATATGCATGGGAAGATTTACATGATTTCCTACGCATATCAAACAAAAACAAAACAAACATAGATATACTAAAACCTGGAGAACTTTGTTCTCTAGATCATGTTAATGTTTCAAGATATTTTCACCATCGCTTCATTGCTATGCTACACTTTATTTGTAATAAAACTGCTCCTCCCCTTGGAGAAGTGCAACACTTCTTTTGGAGAAAAGAATACCAAGCCAGAGGAGCACCACATATCCACATGCTTTTATGGATTAAAGATGCTCCTAAATTTGGTCAAGACAGTGATGCCACTGTTTTACAGTTTATTGAAAAATATGTCACTTGTCAAATTCCATCAGAAGCAACAAATAGTGATCTTCAAGCACAAATTTTAAAATTTCAAAGATGCAAATGTGGCAAATATTGTCGTTGAAAATACAAAAACAAAGGGAAATACTACACCAAATGCTGCTTTGGTTTTCCTAGACCGGTTACAAAAACAGGTCAAGTGAACAACTTCATGTCTTCAGTTAGACATAGTGTTAAAGGCAAATCACCTAAAAAAACATATTACATAAAAAGAACAGAAGAAGAAAAATATATCAATGATTACAATGCAATCATTGCTCACTTATGGAATGCAAACATAGATGTGCATTACATTACAGACAATTCCACTGCAGTTGCACAATATGTTACAGCATACTTAACCAAAGCAGAAAAAAACAGAGCTCCAAGACCTCTGGAATGACCTGTCATCAGACAAAACACTGTCTCAAAAAATATACAGCTTGGTCGTAAAAATGCTCTCCCATAGAAAATGTGGCTCCTATGATGCAGCAGATTGTTTAACTGGTACCGCTTTGTATGGAAAATCTGAAAATATAGTATGGCTAAGTCTTGGTCCTGCTATATCTAGAAAAAGAGTTCTAAAATCATACGACCATATAGAAACAATAGCCAAACACGATCCCAACAGCCAAGACATTTTAAAAACAATTTGCTGGACACATACGACCCAAACAGAAGTACCAATTTGCAAACCATGTGTCTATACCACATATACCAAACCTTCACATACAAAAATAAAATAAAACCAGATGAAAAGAAAAGGTAGATACAGAGTGACAAATTGTGAAGGCAGCTCAGTAGAACTCACCAAACCAAATTGTATTAATCATATCAAATTGTCATTAAAGACTCCTCAACATAAAGAACTATATTACATGTCCCTGCTACAACTCTTTAAACCATGGAGAAAAGAAGAATAAATACTAGATAACTATGACTCCTATGAAGACTCTTTCAAAGCAAATGAAAGCACTATAACTGATGTAAACTGTACACAGGACAAAACAATGTTGCACAATGAACAGCAACATGAAGACGAACTGCAGGCCCAACTAGATAAGGACACTCCTGACAGTAGTCAACCTTCTGTAACAGGAAGCAAAGAACCACTGTGAGAGCCACTAATAACAAATGAGGCAGAATGGCTATGACAGAAGTAGAAAACTCCATGTGTCAGTATGAAGATAAAGAAAACTTAACTATACTACAATCAAAACTAAACAATGAACAACGTAGCATTTTTGAAGAAGTAACAAAAGAAATTGCACATCGTGTACAACATGAAAACAAAGAATGCACCTGTCAAAATTACAACCTATACTACTGTACGTCAGTGGTGAAGCTGGTTCTGGCAAAACATTCTTAATCAAAATCATCAGTAAATTCCTTCAACAATTGACAAACAACAAACTGTCAGCTGTTGTCACTGCCCCCACAGGTTTTGCTGCCTACAACTTAGACAGTGTCACTTTACACCGATTAATACTCCTGCCAGTAGAACACCACAACAAATTAGACTATTATAAACTTTCTACAGAAGCAGCAATGGAACTACGCAGAGTATTAAAATAAATGAAAATGCTACTAATAGATGAAGTGAGCATGGTCTCCAACCTAATGTTGGCCTTGATTCACCTCACTCAAAACAAAATACGAAGAGCTCTTTGGAAGAAAACACATTATTGTTTTCTGGGATCTTCTTCAATTGACAACAGTGAAAGGTGAGCCTATTTTTAAAACCTTAGGACACAAACTCTGCCGTAAAACTGTTGGCAGCATTGGAAATGTCAACATTTGGCAACATTTCCAATACAGAGAATTAACAGAAAACATGCAGCAATCTGCAGATCTCACTGATGCCTACATCTTAAAAAGTATTAGAGTTGGTATACTATCTCAAGAAGCACAAGCAATATTGAAAACCCGGCAAATTCATGCACTTTATGGCTATAATGCATGTGCTACGGATGTTATGGAACAATTAGCCCACAAAAATGTCAATTGTATGGCCTTAATGCCAACTCTTGCAAGCTGTTTCAAATTCAATGAAACAATGTTAAAAAAAAGAAATGCAACCAATAATTTAAATTAGCACCACAGACAAACTAGATATACATGGTATGACACTACCCATGTGTGAACAAGCCACAACGAGACTAAATAGTTTAGAAAATTCAATCTCCAACACAGCTGGATTGGAAAAAATATTAAAATTATCCTTAAATTGCAGAGTAATGCTTCAACGTAACCTTGACGTGGATCAAGGACTAGTTAATGGAGCACTGGGTACAACTGTTGGCTTTCAAACATACCCACTTGACAACAACATTCAGTTTGTCAATATTCTCTTTGACAAACTTTCAGAAGTGAAAAGGATAGGACTCTCAACAGCTCGATTGCTTCACTTCAAAGACATGTATGTACGAAGAGAAAAATGTTCTCTTGCATACATAGTCACCATTCATAAATCACAAGGTCTTACCCTAGACAAAGCATTGATATACATTGGTAACACAGTCTTTAAAGAAGGCATGAGCTACGTAGCACTATCACGCTTACGTACACTTGACGGTCTATTTCTAATCAACTTTGATGCAAGTAAAGTAAACGCTGATATTCCTTGCATTTCAGAATACAATAGACTTTGTTCACTATACACCACCATCTAAAAACATATCCTATTGCACAAAAAGTCAAATGTTCTAAAAAAAAACAAAATCAAACAGAAATGCAACAGGATGTCACTGCAAATCATACAAAGAGATTAAAAGAAACTAATACTTCATCAAGTACCACAATCAAAAAAGAGCCTATTACGGAAAGTAAACCAGGTACTTCTTCAAAGAAGGAAGACAAACTATAAAAAAAACACTCAGATACAGAACTACCTGGTCCATTTAAACTTTCAAATGTAAATGGTGTAAGTTGCTATGCAAATGTAGCAATGAATATTCTATTTCAATTACCACAAATAGTTGACAACATTTACTTACACAATACAGACCAATTGTGTTTGCAAATGTTAATACTTCATAGAAACACAACAAACAATCCTGACAACAAGTATAGTGTTTATGGAATAAGACAACAATTGGACTACTGTGCTGGAATGGTAAAATTCACTATAAACTCACAGGAAGATCCACATGAATATCTAATGTTGTTACTACAAGTACTGGAAAACAAAAACATACCTATAAATGAAATCTTCCAGATTGCATACATGTGGAAACATACATGCACTCTGTGCAACAATGTGACACAAGAACAAATCCCCAATGAGCGCTTTGTGTATGTATCAATACCTAATTGTGAATCCGTTCCATTTCAGCAACTTGTACAAAATGCAAACCATGGTAAATTATGTACGACCTGCAATTTGGATGATGGCTCCATCTTACTAATACAAACACATAGTAAATACGTAATACTAATGCTTCTACGTTACAATGCAGATGGTACAAAAAACAACTGCAAGCTGACTGGATTCACACATGGTCAAGTATCACTTGGTAAAAAAATCTTCACAACAATAGGTATAATCTACCACACAGGAGCCACAACCAATGCAGGTCACTATACTGCATATATAAAAAAGAATTGTGGATGGTTCGAATGTAATGATAGTACCATTACTCTAAAGCAGAGATTACCTGCAAATCTTACAAACGCTTATTTAATCTACTTAAAACCAAAATGTATTAACTAAACTGTGCTTAAACATTAACTAAACTTTTATTAGAAAACTATAAACTGTTACAATATGCCAACAGCTATATAATTGCCCCAAGATTCCACAACAAATAAACAGATAAATGAATACCACTAAATTATATAAAAAATAAACAGTTAGAATATCAAACTGCTACCTAACTACCCCAAGATTTTCATTAACCAAACAGATAAATCAATACCACTACAGTATAACAAAAAATAGACAGTTAGAATACGTCAAATGGTATCTAACTACCCCAAAATTTTACAATATCCGAACAGATATATCAATACCACTTCATTATAATTTCTTAAAACCAAAATGTATTAACTAAACTTCTATTAGAAAACTATAAATTGTTAAAATATGCCAAGAGCTATATAACTGCCCTTAGATTCTACAACAACTAAAATGGGGGTGTCTTGAGGACGGTATGCCTGTCCGTTCTGTTCACAAGCAATTTCAAATTGTTCTAAGTACACATGTTCGCAAGCATGTTCAAAGTGTTCTTAGAACACATTATGTGTCCTTGGATGTTCGTAAATAAACAAAATGAGGGTGTCCTGAGGAAGCTATGTCTGTCCGTACTGTTCGTAGGCAAGTTGAAACTGTTCTAAGGACACTAATGATGTCCGCGGACATTAAAAGTGTCCATCTGGCATAGTTGAAATGTTTGACTCTATGGGTGTGATATGCTGCGATAGTTGTGGCTAGGGCATAGAGTCTTGGGAGCATGGCGATATGGCCATGCTCCCAAGACTCTATGCCCTGGCCACAACCACCGCAGCATATCACATCCATTATGGCTTATAACTTTTGGATCCATGAACAAATTTATAAGCACTTCCCTGATCGCTCCATGGAAAGGACAGGGATTGAGCAAGCGGCTTGAGTGGTGTCTGCGGCCATGTTATGTGCATTTCCACTGGCTTCGGTGCAGCGTGCAGTGCGTCGTATTTTGAAAGACGCCTGCCATCTTTGTTTATCCCAAGGAGCGGGATCTGCCGTCTGCTAGTAAGGTCATGCCCGTGTCTTTCTCCCGTTCCCCCCACCCCCGCTCATGCCTGTGTCTTCCTCCCATTCCCCCCACCTCCAGCTCATGCCCCATGTCTCCTTCCTGTCCCCCCAACCCCCGCTTATGCCTCGTGTCTCCCCTGTTCCTCCAGCCCCTGCTCACCCCAATGGCACACGGTGGCCTATGGAGGGCCGAGGAGCGGGATCTGCCACCTGCACACTAAGCTTATGTCTGTGTTTTCCTCACATTCTCCCCCACCCCCCACTCATGCCCCATGTCTCCCCTGTTCCCCTCACCCCCAGCTCATGCCCGTTTCTCACCTGTTCCACCCCACCCCCCACTCATGCCCCATATCTCCCTCACGATCCCCCACCCATTCTCATCCCCTGTGTCTCCCTCACAATCCCCCACCCCCCGCTCATACCCCATATTTCCCTCATGATCCCCCCACCCCCTGCTCATCCCCCGTGTTTCCCCTGTTCCCCCCGCTCATGACCCGTGTCTCCCTTGTTCCCCCCCACAACCCACTCATCCCCCGTGTCTCCCTCACCATCCCCCCACCCCGGTTCATGCCCCGTGTCTCCCTCCTGTCCCCGCCACCCACTGCTCATGCCCCGTGTCTCCCTACTGTACCCCCCACCCCCCGCTCATCCCCCATGTCTCCCTTACGATCCCTTCACCCCCCGCTCATGCCCCATGTCTCCCTCCTGTCCCTCCCACCCCCCACTCATGCCCCGTGTCTCCCTCACGATCCCCCCACTCATGCCCCGTGTCTCCCCTGTTCCGCCCACCCCCCGCTCATGCCCCGTGTCTCCCCTGTTCTCCCCACCCCCCCGGTCATGCACGTGTCTCCCTCCTGTTGCCCCCCACCCCCTGCTCATGCCCCATAACTGCCCTGTTCCCCCTAACTCCCCCTCATGCCCCGTGTCTCCCTCGTGTTGCCCCCACCCCCGCTCATCCCCCATGTCTCCCTCGTGTTGCCCCCCACCCCCCGTTCATGCCCCGTGTCTCCATCGTGTTGCCCCCCACCCTCTGCTCATGCCCCGTGTCTCCCTCGTGTTACCCCCATCCCCCGCTCAAGCCCCGTGTCTCCCTCCTGTACCCCCCACCCCCACTCATGCCCTGTATCTCCCTCACGATCCCCCCACCCACGCTCATCCCCGTGTCTCCCTCATGATCCCCCACCCCTGTTCATCCCCCGTATCTCCCTTACGATCCCCCACACCCCGCTCATCCCACGTGTCTCCCCTGTTCCCTCCACCCCCTGCTCATGACCCGTGTCTCCCTTGTTCACCCCCACCCCCGCTCATCCCCTGTGTCTCCCTCACGATCCCCCCACCCCCCGCTCATGCCCCGTATCTCCCTCCTGTCCCCCCACCCACCGCTCATGCCCCGTGTCTCCCTACTGTACCCCCCACCTACCGCTCATCCCCCGTGTCTCCCTCACGATCCCCCCACCCCCCGCTCATGCCCCGTGTCTCCATCCTGTCCCCCCACCCCCCACTCATGCCCTGTGTCTCCCTCACAATCCCCCCACTCATGCCCCGTGTCTCCCCTGTTCCCCCCCACCCGTGCTCATGCCCCGTGTCTCCCCTGTTCCCCCCACACCCCCGGTCATGCCCCATGTCTCCCTCCTGTGTCCTCCACCTGCTGCTCATGCCCCGTATCTGCCCTGTTCCCCCAACCCCCCCTCATGCCCCGTGTCTCCCTCGTGTTGACCCACCCCCGCTCATGCCCCGTGTCTCCATCGTGTTGCCCCCCACCCTCCGCTCATGCCCCGTGTCTCCCTCGTGTTGCCCCCCACCTCCCGCTCATGCCCCGTGTCTCCCTCGTGTTACCCCACCCCGCTCAAGCCCAATGTCTCCCTCCTGTATCCCCCACTCCTGCTCATGCCCTGTGTCTGCCCTGTTCCCCCCACCCCCCGCTCATACCCCGTGTTTCCCCTGTTCCACCCACCACCAGCTCATGCCCTGTGTCTAACCTGTTCCCCCACCCACCGCTCATGCCCCGTGTCTCCCTCGTGTTACCCCCACCCCCCGCTCATGCCCCGTGTCTCCCTTCTGTTCCCTCCACCACCCGCTCATGCCCCATATCTCCCTCCTGTACTACCCACCCCCCCGCTCATGCCCCGTGTCTCTCTCCTGTATCCCCCCACCCCCCGCTCATGCCCCATGTCTCCTTCCTGTTCCCCCCACCCCGCTGTTTGCCCAATGTCTCCCATGTTCCTTCCTACCCCCGCTCATGCCCTGTGTCTCCCTCCTTTCCCTCCCACCCCCGCTCATGCCCCATGTCTGCCCTGTTCCCCCCCACCCCCGCTCATGCCCCGTGTCTCCCTCGTGTTACTCCCCACCCCCTGCTCATGCCCCATGTCTCCCTCCTTTTACCCCCCACCCCCGCTTATGCCCTGTGTCTCCCGCCTGTTCCCCCAACCCCCGATCATGCCCCGTGTCTCCCTCCTGTTCCTCCCACCCCCCGCTCATGCCCCGTGTCTCCCCTGTTCCCCCACCCCCCCTGTCATGCCCCGTGTCTCCCTCCTGTTGCCCCCCACCCCCTGCTCATGCCCCGTGTCTGCCCTGTTCCCCCACCCCCGCCCATGCCCTGTGTCTCCCTTGTGTTGCCCCCACCCCTCGCTCATGCCCTGTGTCTTCTTTGTGTTGCCCCCCACCCCCCGCTCATGACCCGTGTCTCCCTTGTGTTGCCCCCGCGCTCATGCCCCGTGTCGGCCCTGTTCCCCCCACTCCCTGCTCATGCCCCGTGTCTCCCTCGCACTGCCCCCACACCCGCTCATGCCCTGTGTCTCCCTCGTGTTGCCCCCCACCCCCCGCTCATGCCCCGTGTCTCCCTCGTGTTGCCCCCCACCCCCCGCTCATGTCCCGTGTCTCCCTCGTGTTGCCCTCCACCCCCGCTCATGCCCCGTGTCTCCCTCGTGTTACCCCCACGCCCCGCCCATGCCCCGTGTCTGCCCTGTTCCCCCCACCCCCCGCTCATGCCCCGTGTCTCCCTCAGCATTGCCCCCACACCCGCTCATGCTCCGTGTCTCCCTCATGTTGCCCCCCACCGCCCGCTCATGCCCCGTGTCTCCCTCGTGTTACCCCACCACCCCCTGCTCATGCCCTGTGTCTCCCTCCTGTACCCCCACCCCCCGCTCATGCCCCATGTCTGCCCTGTTCCCCCCACCCCCCGCTCATGCCCGGTGTTTCCCTCGTGTTACCACCCACCACCAGCTCATGCCTCATGTCTCCCTCCTGTTCCCCCCACCCCCATGCCCTGTGTTTCTCTCTTGTTCCCCTCACCCCCCACTCATGACCGTGTCTCCCTTGTGTTGCCCCCCCACCCCCGCTCATAACCTGTGTCTCTCTTGTGTTGCCCCTCACCCCCCGCTCATGACCCGTGTCTCCCTTGTGTTGCCCCCCACCCCCCGCTCATGACCCGTGTCTCCCTCCTGTTGCCCCCGCTCATGCCCTGTGTCTCCCTCATGTTACCCCCCAACCCCCGCTCATGCCCTGTGTCTCCCTCCTGTACCCCCACCCCCACACATGCCCCGTGTCTCCCTCCTGTACTCCCCACCCCCCGCTCATGTCCCATGTCTCTCTCCTGTCTGCCCTGTTGCCCCCCACCCCCACTCATGCCCTGTGTCTCCCTCGTGTTACCCCCACCCCCCGCTCATGCCCCGTGTCTCCCCCCTGGTCCCCCCATCCCCGACTCATGCCCCATGTCTTCCTTGTGTTACCCCCCACCCCCGCTCATGCCCCGTGTCTCCCTCCTCTTGCTCCACCCCCTGCTCATGCCCCGTGTCTCCCTCCTGTTCCCCCCACCCCCGCGCTCATGCCCCGTGTCTCCCTCCTGTACCCCCACCCCCTGCTCATGCCCTGTGTCTCCCTCCTGTACTCCCCACCCCCCGCTCATGTCCCATGTCTCTCTCCTGTTACACCCCACCCCCCGCTCATGCCCCGTGTCTCCCTCCTGTTCCCCCCACCCCCCACTCATGCCCTGTGTCTCCCTCCTGTTCCCCCCAACCCCCGCTCATGCCCCATGTTTCCCTGGTGTTCCCCCCACCCCCTGCTCATGACCCGTGTCTCCCTCCTGTTGCCCCCACCCCCGCTCATGACCTGTGTCTCCCTTGTGTTGCCCCCACCCACCATTCATGCCCGTGTCTCCCTCGTGTTACCCCCACCCCCCGCTCATGCCCTGTGTCACCCTCCTGTACCCCCACCCTCCGCTAATGCCCCGTGTCTCCTTCCTGTACCCCCCACCCCCTGCTCATGTCCCTCCATGTCTCCCTCCTGTACCCCCCCGCCCCCCGCTCATGCCCCGTGTCTGCCCTGTCCCCCCCGCTCATGCCCTGTGTCTCCCTCGTGTTACCCCCAACCCCGCTCATGCACCATGTCTCCCTCCTGTTCCCCCCATCCCCACTCATGCCCCGTGTCTGCCTCCTGTTCCCCCACCCCCCGCTCATGCCCCGTGTCTCCCTCGTGTTACCCCCACCCCCCGCTCATGCCCCGTGTCTCCCCCCTGTTCCCCCCATCCCCGACTCATGCCCCGTGTCTCCCTCGTGTTATCCCCCACCCCCGCTCATGCCCCGTGTCTCCCTCCTCTTGCTCAACCCCCTGCTCATGCCCCGTGACTCCCTCCTGTTCCCCCCACCCCCCCGCTCATGCCCCGTGTCTCCCTCCTGTACCCCCACCCCCTGCTCATGCCCCGTGTCTCCCTCCTGTACTCCCCACCCCCCGCTCATGTCCCATGTCTCTCTCCTGTTACACCCCACCCCCCGCTCATGCCCCGTGTCTCCCTCCTGTTCCCCCCACCCCCCACTCATGCCCTGTGTCTCCCTCCTGTTCCCCCCAACCCCCTCTCATGCCCCGTGTTTCCCTGGTGTTCCCCCCACCCCCTGCTCATGACCCGTGTCTCCCTCCTGTGGCCCCCCACCCCTGCTCATGACCTGTGTCTCCCTTGTGTTGCCCCCACCCACCACTCATGCCCGTGTCTCCCTCGTGTTACCCCCACCCCCCGCTCATGCCCTGTGTCTCCCTCCTGTACCCCCACCCTCCGCTAATACCCAGTGTCTCCCTCCTGTACCCCCCACCCCCTGCTCATGTCCCTCCATGTCTCCCTCCTGTACCCCCCCACCCCCCGCTCATGCCCCGTGTCTGCCCTGTCCCCCCGCTCATGCCCTGTGTCTCCCTCGTGTTACCCCCAACCCCGCTCATGCACCATGTCTCCCTCCTGTTCCCCCCATCCCCACTCATGCCCCGTGTCTCCCTCATGTTACCCCCCACCCCCGCTCATGCCCCGTGTCTCCCTCCTCTTGCTCAACCCCCTGCTCATGCCCCGTGACTCCCTCCTGTTCCCCCCACCCCCCCGCTCATGCCCCGTGTCTCCCTCCTGTACCCCCACCCCCTGCTCATGCCCCGTGTCTCCCTCCTGTACTCCCCACCCCCCGCTCATGTCCCATGTCTCTCTCCTGTTACACCCCACCCCCCGCTCATGCCCCGTGTCTCCCTCCTGTTCCCCCCACCCCCCACTCATGCCCTGTGTCTCCCTCCTGTTCCCCCCAACCCCCTCTCATGCCCCGTGTTTCCCTGGTGTTCCCCCCACGCCCTGCTCATGACCCGTGTCTCCCTCCTGTGGCCCCCCACCCCCGCTCATGACCTGCGTCTCCCTTGTGTTGCCCCCACCCACCACTCATGCCCGTGTCTCCTTCGTGTTACCCCCACACCCCGCTTATGCCCTGTGTCTCCCTCCTGTACCCCCACCCTCGCTAATACCCTGTGTATCCCTCCTGTACCCCCCACCCCCTGCTCATGTCCCTCCATGTCTCCCTCCTGTACCCCCCACCCCCCGCTCATGCCCCGTGTCTGCCCTGTCCCCCCCGCTCATGCCCTGTGTCTCCCTCGTGTTACCCCCAACCCCGCTCATGCACCATGTCTCCCTCCTGTTCCCCCCATCCCCACTGATGCCCCGTGTCTCCCTCCTGTTCCCCCACCCCCACTCATGCCCCGTGTCTCACTCGTGTTACCCCCCACCCCACTGTTTGCCCCATGTCTCCCTTTTCCTCCCTAACCCCGCTCATGCCCCGTGTCTCCCTCCTTTCCCCCCAAACCCGCTCATGCCCCATGTCTGCCCTGTTCCCCCCCCCTGCTCATGCCCCCTGTCTCCCTCGTGTTGTTCCCACCCCCCGCTCATGCCCCGTGTCACCCTCCTGTTACCACCCACCCCCCGCTCATGCCCTGTGTCTCCCTCTTGTTCCCCCCACCCCCCGCTCATTCCCCGTGTCTCCCTCTTGTTCCTCCCACCCCCTGCTCATGCCGCGCGTCTTCCCTGTTCCCCCCATGCCCCCGGTCATGCCCCGTGTCTCCCTCTTGTTGCCCCCACCCCCTGCTCATGCCCCATGTCTGCCCTGTTCCCCCCACCCCCGTTCATGCCCTGTGTCTCACTCGTGTTGCCCCCACCCACCGCCCATGCCCCGTGTCTCCCTCGTGTTGCCCCCCACCCCCGCTCATGCCCGTGTCTCCCTCGTGTTGCCCCTCACCCCCCGCTCATGCCCCGTGTCTGCCCGGTTCCCCCCACCTCCCGCTCATGCCCCGTGTCTCCCTCGCATTGCCCCCACACCCGCTCATGCCCCGTGTCTCCCTTGTGTTGCCCCCTACCCCCCGCTCATGCCCCGTGTCTCCCTCGTGTTGCCCCCCAACCCCGCTCATGCCCCGTGTCTCCCTCGTGTTACCCCCCACTCCCCGTTCATGCCCCGTGTCTGCCCTGTTCCCCCCACCCCCCGCTCATGCCCCGTGTCTCCCTCATTTTCCCCCCACCCCCTGCTCATGACCCGTGTCTCCCTCGTGTTGCCCCCTTCCCCGCGCATGAACCGTGTCTCCCTTGTGTTGCCCCCCACCCCCCGCTCATGCCCAGTGTCTCCCTCGTGTTACCCCCCACTCCCCGCTCATGCCCCGTGTCTTCCTCCTGTACCCCCACCCTCTGCTAATGCCCCGTTTCTCCCTCCTGTACCCCCCACCCTCTGCTCATGTCCCTCCATGTCTCCCTCCTGTACCCCCCACCCCCCGCTCATGCCCTGTGTCTCCCTCATGTTACCCCCACCCCCTGCTCATGCCCCGTGTCTCCCTCCTGTTCTCCCCACCCCCACTCATGCCCCGTGTGTCCCTCCTGTTCCCCCACCCCCCGCTCACGCCCCGTGATTCCCTCGTGTTACCCCCACCCCACTGTCTGTTTGCCCCATGTCTCCCCTGTTCCTTCCTACCCCCGCTCATGCCCCATGTCTCCCTCCTTTCCCCCACCCCCGCTCATGCCCCATGTCTGCCCTGTTCCCCCCACTCCCGCTCATGCCCCTTGTCTCCCTCCTGTTACCCCCTACCCCCGCTCATGCCCTGTGTCTCCCTCCTGTTACCCCCAACCCCCGCTCATGCCCCGAGTCTCCCTTCTGTTCCTCCCAACCCCTGCTCATGCCGCATGTCTCCCCTGTTCCCCCCACACCCCCAGTCATGCCCCGTGTCTCCCTCCTGTTGCACCCCACCCCCTGCTCATGCCACGTGTCTGCCCTGTTCCCCCCACCCCCGCTCATGCCCTGTGTCTCCCTCATGTTGCCCCCACCCCCTGCTCATGCCCCGTGTCTCCCTCATGTTGCCCCCCATCCCCTGCTCATGCCCCTGTCTCCCTCGTGTTACCCCCTACCCCCGCTCATGCCCTGTGTCTCCCTCCTGTTACCCCCACCCCCATTCATGCCCCGAGTCTCCCTTCTGTTCCTCCCAACCCCCGCTCATGCCGCATGTCTCCCCTGTTCCCCCCACCCCCCCAGTCATGCCCCGTGTCTCCCTCCTGTTGCCCCCATCCCCTGCTCATGCCATGTGTCTGCCCTGTTCCGCCCACCCCCGCTCATGCCCTGTGTCTCCCTCATGTTGCACCCCAACCCCCGCTCATGCCCCGTGTCTGCCCTGTTCCCCCCACCCTCCGCTCATGCCCCGTGTCTCCCTCGCATTGCCCCCACACCCGCTCATGCCCCGTGTTGCCCCCCACACCCCGTCATGCCCCGTGTCTCCCTCGTGTTGTCCCCCACCCCCGCTCATGCCCCGTGTCTCCCTCGTGTTGCCCCCCATCCCCGCTCATGCCCTGTGTCTCCCTCGTGTTACCCCCCACCCCCCGCTCATGCCCCGTGTCTGCCCTGTTCCCCCCACCTCCCCACCCCCTGCTCATGCCCCGTGTCTCCCTCGTGTTACCCCACCACCCCTTGCTCATGCCCCGTGTCTCCCTCCTGTACCCCCCAACCCCCGCTCATGCCCCATGTCTGCCCTGTTCCCCCACCCCCCGCTCATGCCCCGTGTCTCCCCTGTTCCCCCAATCCCCGCTCATGCCCCGTATTTCCCTCATGTTACCACCCACCCCCGCTCATGCCCCGTGTCTCCATCGCATTGCCCCCACACCCGCTCATGCCCCGTGTCTCCCTCGTGTGCCCCCCACCCCCCGCTCATGCCCTGTGTCTCCCTCCTCTTCCCACACCCCTGCTCATGCCCCATGTCTGTCCTGTTCCCCCACCCCCGCTCATGCCCCGTGTCTCTCTCATGTTACTCCCCACCCCCTGCTCATGCCCCGTGTCTACATCCTGTTAGCCCCACCCCCCGCTCATGCCCTATGTCTCCCTCCTGTTCCCCCCACTTATTCCCCGTGTCTCCCTTCTGTTCCTCCCAACCCCCGCTCATGCCGCATGTCTCCCCTGTTCCCCCCACCCCCCCAGTCATGCCCCGTGTCTCCCTCCTGTTGCCCCCATCCCCTGCTCATGCCATGTGTCTGCCCTGTTCCCCCCACCCACGCTCATGCCCTGTGTCTCCCTCATGTTGCACCCCAACCCCCGCTCATGCCCCGTGTCTGCCCTGTTCCCCCCACCCTCCGCTCATGCCCCGTGTCTCCCTCGCATTGCCCCCACACCCGCTCATGCCCCGTGTTGCCCCCCACACCCCGTCATGCCCCGTGTCTCCCTCGTGTTGCCCCCCACCCCCGCTCATGCCCCGTGTCTCCCTCGTGTTGCCCCCCATCCCCGCTCATGCCCTGTGTCTCCCTCGTGTTACCCCCCACCCCCCGCTCATGCCCCGTGTCTGCCCTGTTCCCCCCACCTCCCCACCCCCCGCTCATGCCCCGTGTCTCCCTCGTGTTACCCACCACCCCCTGCTCATGCCCCGTGTCTCCCTCCTGTACCCCCCACCCCCCGCTCATGCCCCATGTCTGCCCTGTTCCCCCACCCCCCGCTCATGCCCCGTGTCTCCCCTGTTCCCACAATCCCCGCTCATGCCCCGTATTTCCCTCATGTTACCACCCACCCCGCTCATGCCCCGTGTCTCCATCGCATTGCCCCCACACCCGCTCATGCCCCGTGTCTCCCTCGTGTGCCCCCCACCCCCCGCTCATGCCCTGTGTCTCCCTCCTCTTCCCACACCCCTGCTCATGCCCCATGTCTGTCCTGTTCCCCCACCCCCGCTCATGCCCCGTGTCTCTCTCATGTTACTCCCCACCCCCTGCTCATGCCCCGTGTCTACATCCTGTTAGCCCCACCCCCCGCTCATGCCCTATGTCTCCCCTCTGTTCCCCCCACTTATTCCCCGTGTCTCCCTCGTGTTACCCCCCACCCCCGCTCATGCCCTGTGTCTCCCTCCTCTTCCCACACCCCTGCTCATGCCCCATGTCTGTCCTGTTCCCCCACCCCCGCTCATGCCCCGTGTCTCTCTCATGTTACTCCCCACCCCCTGCTCATGCCCCGTGTCTACATCCTGTTAGCCCCACCCCCCGCTCATGCCCTATGTCTCCCTCCTGTTCCCCCTACCCCCCGCTCATGCCCCGTGTCTCCCCTGTTCCCCCCACCCCCCGGTCATGCCCCGTGTCTCCCTCCTGTTGCCCCCCACCCCCTGCTCATGCCCCGTGTCTGCCCTGTTCCCCCACCCCCGCTTATGCCCTGTGTCTCCCTCATGTTGCCCCCACCCCCTGCTCATGCCCCGTGTCTCCCTCGTGTTGCCCCCCACCCCCGCTCATGCCCGTGTCTCCCTCGTGTTGCACCCCAACCCCCGCTCATGCCCCGTGTCTGCCCTGCTCCCCCACCCCCCGCTCATGCCCTGTGTCTCCCTCGCATTTCCCCCACACCCCGCTCATGCCCCGTATCTCCCTCGTGTTGCCCCCACCCCCCGCTCATGCCCCGTGTCTCCCTCGTGTTGCCCCCCACCCCCCGCTCATGCCCCTTGTCTCCCTCGTGGTGCCCCCCACCCCCGCTCATGCCTTGTGTCTCCCTCATGTTACCCCCCACCCCCCCACTCATGCCCCGTGTTTGCCATGTTCCCCCACCCCCCGCTCATGCCCCGTGTCTCCCTCGCATTGCCCCCACACCCGTTCATGCCCTGTGTCTCCCTCGTGTTGCCCCCCACCCCCGCTCATGCCCCGTGTCTCCCTCGTGTTACCCCACCACCCCTGCTCATGCCCCGTGTCTCCCTCCTGTACCCCCCACCCCCCGCTCATGCCCCATGTCTGCCCTGTTCCCCCACCCCCCGCTCATGCCCCGTGTCTCCCCTGTTCCCCCCAACCCCCGCTCATGCCCCGTGTTTCCCTCATGTTACCACCCACCCCCGCTCATGCCCCGTGTCTCCCTCGCATTTTCCCCACACCCGCTCATGCCCCGTGTCTCCCTTGTGTTGCCCCCACCCCCTGCTCATGCCCTGTGTCTCCCTCGTGTTGCCCCCCACCCCCCGCTCATGCCCCTTGTCTCCCTCGTGTTGCCCCCCACCCCCGCTCATGCCCCGTGTCTCCCTCATGTTATCCCCACCCCCCGCTCATGCCCCGTGTCTGCCCTGTTCCCCCACCCCCTGCTCATGCCCCATGTCTCCCTCGCATTGCCCCCACACCCGTTCATGCCCTGTGTCTCCCTCGTGTTGCCCCCCACCCCCCGCTCATGCCCCATGTCTCCCTCGTGTTACCCCACCACCACCTGCTCATGCCCCGTGTCTCCCCCCTGTACCCCCCCACTCATGCCCCATGTCTGCCCTGTTCCCCCACCCCTCGCTCATGCCCCGTGTCTCCCTGTTCCCCCCAACCCCCGCTCATGCCCCGTGTGTCCCTCATGTTTCCCACCCACCCCCGCTCATGCCCCGTGTCTCCCTCGCATTTCCCCCACACCCGCTCATGCCCCGTGTCTCCCTTGTGTTGCCCCCCACCCCCGCTCATGCCCTGTGTCTCCCTCCTCTTCCCCACCCCTGCTCATATCCCATGTCTCCTTCCTGTTCCCCCCACCCCCCGCTCATGCCCAGTGTCTCCCTCCTGTACCCCCACCCCCCGCTCATGCCCCGTGTCTCCCTCCTGCACTTCCCACCCCTGCTCATGTCCCATGTCTCTCTCCTGTTACCCCCCCACCCCCCGCTCATGCCCCGTGTCTCCCTCCTGTTCCCCCCACCCCCCACTCATGCCCCGTGTCTCCCTCCTGTTCCCCCACCCCCGCTCATGCCCCTTGTTTCCCTCGTGTTCCCCCCCACCCCCGCTCATGACCCATGTCCTCCCTCGTTTTGCCCCCCACCCCGCTCATGACCCGTGTCTCCCTTGTGTTGCCCCCCACCCCCTGCTCGTGCCCCGTGTTCCCTCGTGTTACCCCCCCACCCCCCGCTCATGCCCTGTGTCTCCCTCCTGTACCCCACCCTCCGCTAATGTCTGGTGTCTCCCTCCTGTACCCCCACCCCCTGCTCATGTCCCTCCATGTCTCCCTCCTGTACCCCTCCACCCCCCGCTCATGCCCCGTGTCTACCCCTGTTCCCCCACCCCCCGCTCATGCCCTGTGTCTCCCTCATGTTACCCCCACCCCCCTCTCATGCCCCGTGTCTCCCTCCTGTTCCCCCCACCCCCACTCATGCCCTGTGTCCCCCTCCTGTTCGCCCCACCCCCTGCTCATGCCCCGTGTCTCCCTCATGTTACCCCCACCCGCTGTTTGCCCCATGTCTCCGCTGTTCACCCCACCCCCCGGTCATGCCCCATGTCTCCCTCCTGTTGCCCCCCACCCCCTGCTCATGCCCCGTGTCTGCCCTGTTCCCCCCACCCTCCGCTAATGCCCGGTGTCTCCCTCCTGTACCCCCCACCCCCTGCTCATGTCCCTCCATGTCTACCCCCGCTTATGCCCGTGTCTCCCTCCTTCCCCCCGACCCCTGCTCATGCCCCATGTCTGCCCTGTTCCCCCCACCCCCGCTCATGCCCAGTGTCTCTCTCGTGTTACTCCCCACCCCCTGCTCATGCCCCGTGTCTTCCTCCTGTTAGACCCACCCCCCGCTCATGCCCTGTGTCTCCTTCCTGTTTCCCCCACCCCCCGCTCATGCCCAGTGTCTCCCTCCTGTTCCTCCCACCCCCCGCTCATGCCCCGTGTCTCCCATGTTCCCCCCACCCCCCGGTCATGCCCCATGTCTCCCTCCTGTTGCCCCCCACCCCCTGCTCATGCCCCGTGTCTGCCCTGTTTCCCCCACCCTCCGCTAATGCCCGGTGTCTCCCTCCTGTACCCCCACCCCCTGCTCATGTCCCTCCATGTCTCCCTCCTGTACCCCACCACCCCCCGCTCATGCCCCGTGTCTGCCCGGTTCCCCCACCCCCCGCTCATGCCCCGTGTCTTCCTCCTGTTCCCCCCACCCCCACTCATGCCCCTTGTCTCCCTCCTGTTCCCCCCACCCCTGCTCATGCCCCGTGTCTCCCTCGTGTTACCCCCCACCCACTGTTTGCCTATGTCTCCGCTGTTCCTCCCTACCCCCGCTCATGCTCGTGTCTCCCTCCTTCCCCCGACCCCCCGCTCATGCCCCGTGTCTCTCTCATGTTACTCCCCACCCCCCGCTCATGCCAAGTGTCTACCTCCTGTTAGCCCCACCCCCCGCTCATGCCCTGTGTCTCCCTCCTGTTTCCCCCACCCCCCCCTCATGCCCCGTGTCTCCCTCCTGTTCCTCCCACCTCCCGCTCATGCCCTGTGTCTGCCCTGTTCCCCCCACCCATGCTCATGCCCTGTGTCTCCCTCGTGTTGCCCCCACCCCCGCTCATGCCCCGTGTCTCACTCGTGTTGCCCCCACCGCCCGCTCATGCCCGTGTCTCCCTCGTGTTGTCCCCCACCCCCCGCTCATGCCCCGTGTCTGCCCTGTTCCCCCACCCCCCGCTCATGCCCCGTGTCTCCCTCGCATTGCCCCCACACCCGCTCATGCCCCGTGTCTCCCCTGTGTTGCCCCCCACCCCCCGCTCATGCCCCGTGTCTCCCTCGTGTTGCCCCCAACCCCGGATCATGCCCAGTGTCTCCCTCCTGTACCCCCACCCTCCGCTAATGCCCTGTGTCTCCCTCCTGTACCCCCCCACCCCCTGCTCATGTCCCTCCATGTCTCCCTCCAGTGCCCCCCCACCCTCCGCTCATGCCCCATGTCTGCCCTGTACGCCCCTGCTCATGCCCCGTGTCTCCCTCGTGTTAACCCCAACCCCGCTCATGCCCCGTGTCTCTCTCGTGTTACCCCCACTCCGCTGTTTTTGACCCATGTCTCCCTTTTACTCCCTACCCCCGCACATGCCCCATGTCTCTCTCCTTTCCCCCACACCCCCGCTCATGCCCCGTGTCTCCCTCGTGTTGCCCCCCACCCCCCGCTCATGCCCCGTGTCTCCCTCGTGTTGCCCCCACACCCGCTCATGACCCGTGTCTCCCTTGTGTTGCCCCCACACCCCCCGCTCATGCCCCGTGTCTCCCTCGTGTTACCCCCCACCCGCTGCTCATGCCCCGTGTCTCCCTCCTGTACCCCCACCCTCCGCTAATGCCCGGTGTCTCCCTCCTGTACCCGCCACCCCCTGCTCATGTCCCTCCATGTCTCCCTCCTGTACCCCTCCACCCCCCGCTCATGCCCCGTGTCTGCCCTGTTCCCCCACCCCCGCTCATGCCCTGTGTCTCCCTCGTGTTACCCCCAACCCCGCTCATGCCCCATGTCTCCCTCCTGTTCCCCCCACCCCCACTCATGCCCCGTGTCTCCCTCCTGTTCCCCCACCCCCTGCTCATGCCCCATGTCTCCCTCGTGTTACCTCACACCCCGCTGTTTGCCCCATGTCTCCCCTGTTCCTCCCTACCCCCGCTCATGCCCGTGTCTCCCTCCTTCCCCCCCACCCCCGCTCATGCCCCATGTCTGCCCTGTTCCCTCCACCCCCACTCATGCCCAGTGTCTCTCTCGTGTTACTCCCCACCCCCCGCTCATGCCCCGTGTCTACCTCCTGTTAGCCCCACCCCCCTGCTCATGCTCTGTGTCTCCCTCCTGTTCCCCCCACCCCCTGCTCATGCCCCGTGTCTCCCTCCTGTTCCTCCCACCCCCCGCTCATGCCCCGTGTCTCCCCTGTTCCCCCACCCTCCCGGTCATGCCCCGTGTCTCCCTCCTGTTGCCCCCACCCCCTGCTCATGCCCCGTGTCTGCCCTGTTCCCCCCACCCACGCTCATGCCCTGTGTCTCCTTCGTGTTGCCCCACCCCCCGCTCATGCCCCGTGTCTCCCTCGTGTTGCCCCCCCGCTCATGCCCGTGTCTCCCTCGTGTTGCCCCCCACCCCCCGCTCATGCCCCGTGTCTGCCCTGTTCCCCCACCCCCCACTCATGCCCTGTGTCTCCCTCGCATTGCCCCCACACCCGCTCATGCCCCGTGTCTCCCCGTTGTTGCCCCCCAACCCCCGCTCATGCCCTGTGTCTCCCTCGTGTTACCCCCACCCCCGGCTCATGCCCCGTGTCTCCCTCCTGTACCCTCACCCTCCGCTAATTATCCGTGTCTCCCTCCTGTACCCCCCACCCCCTGCTCATGCCCCGTGTCTGCCCTGTACCCCCCCGCACATGCCCCATGTCTCCCTCGTGTTACCCCCAACCCCGCTCATGCACCGTGTCTCCCTTCTGTTTCCCCCTACCCTCACTCATGATCCGGTCTCCCTCCTGTTCCCCAACCCCCCGCTCATGCCCCGTGTCTCCCTCGTGTTACCCCCCACCCCGCTGTTTGCCCCATGCCTCCCTTTTCCTCCCTACCCCTGCTCATGCCCCGTGTCTCCCCCCGTGTTGGCCCCACCCCCGCTCATGCCCCGTGTCGCCCTCGTGTTGCCCCCCACCCCCTGCTCATGCCCCGTGTCTCCCTCGTGTTGCCCCCCAACCCCGCTCATGCCCCGTGTTACCCCCCACCCCCCGCTCATGCCCTGTGTCTGCCCTGTTCCCCCTACCCCACGCTCATGCCCCGTGTCTCCCTCGCATTGCCCCCACACCCGCTCATGCCTCGTGTCTCCCTCGTGTTGCCCCTCACCCCCGCTCATGCCCCTGTCTCCCACGTGTTACCCCCCACCCCCCGCTCATGCCCCGTGTCTCCCTCCTGTTGCCCCCCCACCCCACGCTCATGCCCTGTGTCTCCCCTCTTCCCCAACCCCCACTAATGCCCCCATGTCTCCCTGTTCCTCCCTACCCCCGCTCATGCCAGTGTCTCCCTCCTTTTCCCCGCCACCCCCGCTCATGCCCCGTGTCTCCCCTGTTCCCCCACCCCCCACTCATGCCCTGTGTCTCCCCTTTTCCCCCCACCCCCGGTCATGCCCCTTGTCTTCCTCCTTTTCTCCCCTACCCCCTGCTCATGTCCCATGTCTCCCTCCTGTTTCCCCCACCCCCGCTCATGCCCTGTGTCTCCCTCCTGTGCACCCCACCCCCGTTCATGCCTGTGTCTGCCAGTTTTCCCCCACCCCGCTCATGCCCCGTGTCTCCCTCGTGTACCCCACCCCCCGCTCATGCCCTGTGTCTCCCTCCTGTTCCCCCACCCCCCCGCTCATGCCCCGTGTTTCCCTCATGTTCCCCCCACCCCCGCTCATGACCCGTGTCTCCCTCGTGTTGCCCCAACGCCCGCTCATGCCCCGTGTCTCCCCACCCCCCGCACATGCCCCATGTCTTCCTCATGTTCCCTCATGCCCCGTGTCTCTCTCCTTTTCCCCCATCCCCGTTCATGCTCCCTGTCTCCCCCTGTTCCACCCCCCACCCCCCCACTCATGCCCCTTGTCTCCCCTGTTTCCACCCCCACCTCACCCTGCCTATGCCCCGTTCTCT